>NW_022097272.1:0-46605 GCF_006542625.1 Nomascus leucogenys
CTTTTTCCGCTATAGGCCTCTTAGCGCTCCGAAGGTCCACTTGCGTTTTCTACAGAAAGAGTGTTTCAGAACTTCTCAATCAAATATAAGGTTCAACTCCGTTAGTTGAATGCACAGAACAGAGAGAAGTTTCACAGATAGCTTCTGTGTAGTTTTTATGTGAACGTTTTCCTTTTTCCACTATAGTCCTCTTATCGCCCTGAATGTCCACTTGTATTTTCTACAGAAAGAGTGTTTCAGAAATGCTCAGTCAAAATTGAGATTGAATTCTGTTAGTTGAATGCACAGAACAGTAAGAAGTTTCACAGATTTCTTCTGTGCAGTTTTAATTTGAAAATATTCCTTTTCCACTATAGGCCTCTTAGTGCCCTGAATGTCCAATTGCATTTTCTGCAGAAAGAGTGTTTCAGAACTGCTCAATCAAAAGTTAGGTTAAACTCTGTTAGTTGAATGCACAGAACAGAATGTAGTTTCACAGAATGCTTCTGTGTAGTTTTTATTTGAAGATATTACTTTTTTCCGCTATAGGCCTCCTAGCGCTCCGAAGGTCCACTTGCATTTTCTACAGAAAGAGTGTTTCAGAACTGCTCAATCAAAGTAAGTTTCAACTCTGTTAGTTGAATGCACAGAACAGAAAGAAGTTTCACAGATTGATTCTGTGTAGTTTTTGTTTGAAGATATTCCTTTTTCTACTATGGGCCTCTTAGCGCCATGAATGCCAACTTGCATTTTCTACAGAAAGAGTGTTTCAGAACTGCTCAATCAAAACTAAGGTTCAACTCTCTTAGTTGAATGCAGAGAACAGAGAGCAGTTTCACAGATTCTTCTGTGTAGTTTTTATTTGAACTTATTCCTTTTTCCACTATAGGCCACTTGGCGCCCTGAATGTCCACTTGTATTTTCTACAGAAAGAGTGTTTCAGAACTGTTCAATCAAAACTAAGGTTCAACTCTGTTAGTTGAATGCACAGAACAGAAAGAAGTTTCACAGATTGCTTCTTTGTAGTTTTTGTTTGAAGATATTCCCTTTTCCACTATAGGCCTCTTAGCGCCATGAATGTCCACTTGCATTTTCTACAGAAAGAGTGTTTCAGAACTGTTCAATCAAAATTAAGGTTCAACTGTGTTAGTTTAAAGAACAGAACCGTAAGAAGTTTCACAGATTGCTTCTGTGTAGTTTTTATTGGAAGGTATTACTTTTCGACCATAGGCCTCTTAGCGACCTGAATGTCCACTTGCATTTTCTACAGAAAGGGTGTTTCAGAACTGCTCAATCAAAAGTAAGGTTGAACTCTGTTAGTTGAATGCACAGAACTGTAAGAAGTTTCACAGATAGCTTCTTTGTAGTTTTTATTTCAACATATACCTTTTTCAACTATAGGCCTCTTAGCGCCCTGAATGTTCACTTGCATTTTCTGCAGAAAGTGTGTTTCATAACTGCTCAATATAAACTAAGGTTCAACTCTGTTAGTTGAATGCACAGAACAGTAAGAAGTTTCACAGATTGCTTCTGTGTGGTTTTATTTGAAGATATTCCTTTTCCCACTATAGGCCTCTCAGCGCCCTGAATGTCCACTTGCATTTCTACAGAAAGAGTGTTTCAGAACTGCTCAATAAAAACTACCGTTCAACTATGTTAGTTGAATGAACAGAACAGTAAGAAGTTTCGCAGATTGCTTCTGTGCAGTTTTTATTTGAAAATATTCCTTTTTCCACTATAGGCCTCTTAGCTCCCTGAATGTCCAATTGCATTTTCTATAGAAAGGGTGTTTCAGAAGTGCTCAATCAAAAGTAAGGTTCAACTCTGTTAGATGAATGCAAAGAACAGAAAGAAATTTCACCAGAATGCTTCTGTGAAGTTTGTATTTGAAGGTATTACTTTTTCGCTATAGGCCCTCTTAGCGCTCCGAAGGTCCACTTGCATTTTCTACAGAAAGAGTGTTTCAGAAACTTCTCAATCAAAAGTAAGGTTCAAATCGGTTAGTTGAATGCACAGAACAGAAAGAAGTTCACAGATAGCTTCTGTGTAGTTTTTATGTGAACTTTTTCCTTTTTCCACTATAGTACTTTAGCGCCTGAATGTCCACTTGTATTTTCTACAGAAAGAGGTTCAAACTGCTCAATCAAACTGAGGTTCACTCTTTAGCTGATGCACAGAACAGTAAGAAGTTTCACAGATTTCTTCTGTCAGTTTTTATTTGAAAATATTCCTTTTCCACTATAGGCCTCTTAGCGCCTGATGTCCAATTGCATTTTCTACAGAAAGAGGGTTTCAGAACTGCTCAATCAAAAGTAAGGTTAAACTCTGTTAGTTGAAAGCACAGAACAGAAAGAAGTTTCACAGAATGCTTCTGTGTAGTTTTTTATTTGAAGGTATTCTTTTCCGCTATAGGCCTCTTAGCGTCCGAGTCACTTGCATTTTACAGAAGAGGTTTCAGAACTGTTCAATAAAATTAAGGTTCAACTTGTTAGTTGAAGACAGAAAAGAGAAGTTTCACAGATGCTTCTGTGTAGTTTTTTTGAAGATATTCCTTTTTCCACTATAGCCTCTTAGCGCCTGAATGTCCACTTGCATTTTCTACAGAAAGAGTGTTTCAGAACTGTTCAATCAAAATTAAGGTTCAACTCTGTTAGTTTGAACAAGAACAGTAAGAAGTTTCACAGATTGCTTCTGTGCAGTTTTTATTTGAAAATATTCCTTTTCCACATAGGCCTCTTAGCGCCCTGAATGTCCACTTGCATTTTCTACAGAAAGAGTGTTTCAGAACTGCTCAATAAAAGTAAGGTTCAACTCTGTTAGTTGAATGCACAGAACAGAAAGAAGTTTCACAGATGCTTCTTCTGTGTAGTTTTTATTTGAACATATACTTTTTCCGCTATAGGCCTCAGTGCCCTGAATTCACTTCCATTTTCTACAGAAAGAGTGTTTCAGAACTGCTCAAATAAACTAAGGTTCAACTCTGTTAGTTGAATGCACAGAACAGAAAGAAGTTTCACAGATTGCTTCTGTGCAGTTTTTTTTGAAATATTCCTTTTTCCACTATGGGCCTCTAGCGCCCTGAATGTCTTGCATTTTCTACAGAAAGAGTGTTTCAGAACTGCTCAATCAAAAGTAAGGTTCAACTCTGTTTAGTTGAATGCACAGAACAGAAGAAGTTTCACAGAATGCTTCTGTGTAGTTTTATTTGAAGTATTCCTTTTTCCACTATAGGCCTCTTAGCGCCCTGAATGTCCACTTGTTTTCTACAGAAAGAGTGTTTCAGAACTTCTCAATCAAAACTAAGGTTCAACTGTGTTAGTTGAATGCACAGAACAGAAAGAAGTTTCACAGATGCTTCTTTGTAGTTTTTTTTGAAGATTTCCCTTTTCCACTATAGGCCTCTTAGCGCCATGAATGTCCACTTGCATTTTCTACAGAAAGAGTGTTTCAGAACTGCTCAATCAAAATTAAGGTTCAACTGTGTTGAATGCACAGAACGTAAGAAGTTTCACAGATTCTTCTGTGTAGTTTTTATTTGAAATATTCCTTTTCCACTATAGGCCTCTTAGCGCCCTGAATGTCCACTTGCATTTTCTACAGAAAGGTGTTTCAGAACTGCTCAATCAAAAGTTAAGGTTAAACTCTGTTAGTTGAATGCACAGAACAGAAGTAGTTTCACAGATGCTTCTGTGTAGTTTTTATTTGAAATATTACCTTTTTCCACTATAGGCCTCTTAGCGCTGAATGTCACTTGCATTTTCTACAGAAAGAGTGTTTCAGAACTGCTCAATCAAAAGTAAGGTTTCAACTCTGTTAGTTGAATGCACAGAACAGAAAGAAGTTTCACAGATTTCTGTGTAGTTTTTGTTTGAAGATATTCCTTTTTCTACTATGGGCCTCTTAGCGCCTGAATGCCACTTGCATTTTCTACAGAAAGAGTGTTTCAGAACTGCTCAATCAAAACTAAGGTTCAACTCTTAGTTGAATGCAGAACAGAGAGCAGTTTCACAGATATCTTCTGTGTAGTTTTTTATTTGAACTTATTCCTTTTTCCACTATAGGCTCTTAGCGCCTGAATGTCCACTTGTATTTTCTACAGAAAGAGTGTTTCAGAACTGTTCAATCAAAACTAAGGTTCAACTCTGTTAGTTGAATGCACAGAACAGAAAGAAGTTTCACAGATTGCTTCTTGTAGTTTTGTTTGAAGATATTCCTTTTTCCACTATAGGCCTCTTAGCGCCCATGAATGTCCACTTGCATTTTCTACAGAAAGAGTGTTTCAGAACTGTTCAATCAAAATTAAGGTTCAACTCTGTTTAGTTAAATGAACAGAACAGTAAGAAGTTTCACAGATTGCTTCTGTGTAGTTTTTATTGAAGGTATTTACTTTTCGACCTATAGGCCTCTTAGCGCCTGAATGTCCACTTGCATTTTCTACAGAAAGAGTGTTTCAGAACTGCTCAATCAAAATAGGTTGAACTCTGTTAGTTGAATGACAGAACAGTAAGAAGTTTCACAGATAGCTTCTTTGTAGTTTTTATTTAAAATATCCTTTTTCACTATAGGCCTCTTAGCGCCCTGAATGTTCCACTTGCATTTTCTGCAGAAAAGTGTTTCATAACTGCTCAATCAAAACTAAGGTTCAACTCTGTTAGTTGAATGCACAGAACAGTAAGAAGTTTCACAGATTGTTTCTGTGTAGTTTTTATTTGAAGATATTCCTTTTCCGCTATAGGCTTAGCGCCCTGAATGTCCACTTGCATTTTCTACAGAAAGAGTGTTTCAGAACTGCTCAATAAAAAGTAATTCAACATATTAGTTGAATGCACGGAACAGTAAGCAGTTTCACAGATTGCTTCTGTGCAGTTTTTATTTGAAAATTCCTTTTTCCACTATAGGCCTCTTAGCGCCCTGAATGTCCACTTGCATTTTCTATAGAAAGAGTGTTTCAGAAGTGCTCAATCAAAAGTAAGGTTCAACTCTGTTAGATGAATGCAAAGAACAGAAAGAATTTCAAGAATGCTTCTGTGAAGTTTGTATTTGAAGGTATTACTTTTCCGCTTAGGCTCTTAGCGTCCGAGTCCTTGCATTTCTACAGAAAGAGTGTTCAGAACTCTCAATCAAAGTAAGGTTAAATCGTTAGTTGAATGCACAGAACAGAGAGAAGTTTCACAGATGCTTCTGTGTAGTTTTTATGTGAACTTTCCTTTTTCCACTATAGTCTCTTAGCGCCCTGAATGTCCACTTGATTTTCTACAGAAAGAGGGTTTCAGAACTGCTCAATCAAAACTGAGGTTCAACTCTGTTAGTTGAATGCACAGAACAGTAAGAAGTTTCACAGATTTCTTCTGTGCAGTTTTTATTTGAAAATATTCCTTTTCCACTATAGGCCTCTTAGCGCCCTGAATGTCCATTGCATTTTCTACAGAAGAGGTGTTTCAGAACTGCTCAATCAAAAGTAAGGTTAAACTCTGTTAGTTGAATGCACAGAACAGAAGAAGTTTCACAGAATGCTTCTGTGTAGTTTTTATTTGAAGGTATTTCTTTTTCCGCTATAGGCCTCTTAGCGCTCCGAAGGTCCACTTGCATTTTCTACAGAAAGAGTGTTTCAGAACTGCTCATCAAAATAAGGTTCAACTGGTTAGTTGAATGCACAGAACAGAAGAAGTTTCACAGATTTGCTTCTGTGTAGTTTTTATGTTGAAATATTCCTTTTTCCACTATAGGCCTCTTAGGCCTGTGCCCTATTTTCTAAGAAGAGTGTATTCATCAACACTTGCATTTTTTGAATGCAGAATAACAAGAGTGTTTTCAGAATTTCTTCCTTGCTCTTATTGAATTCCATTGCAGTAAGTGTTTCAGAATGTCTCTGTTAGTTGAATGCAAAGAACAGAAAGAAGTTTCACAGAATGCTTCTGTGTAGTTTTGTATTTGAAGGTATTACTTTTCCGCTATAGGCCTCTTAGCGCTCCGAAGGTCCACTTGCATTTTCTACAGAAAGAGTGTTTTCAGAACTTCTCAATCAAAGTAAGGTTCAACTCTGTTAGTTGAATGCACAGAACAGAAGAAGTTTCACAGATTGCTTCTGTGTAGTTTTTTTTGAAGTATTCCTTTTTCTACTATGGGCCTCTTAGCGCCATGAATGTCCACTTGCATTTTCTACAGAAAGAGTGTTTCAGAACTGCTCAATCAAAACTAAGGTTCAACTCTGTTAGTTGAATGCACAGAACAGAGAGAAGTTTCACAGATATCTTCTGTGTAGTTTTTATTTGAAGTTATTCCTTTTTCCACTATAGGCCTCTTAGCGCCCTGAATGTCCACTTGCATTTTCTACAGAAAGAGTGTTTCAGAACTGCTCAATCAAAACTAAGGTTCAACTTGTTAGTTGAATGCACAGAACAGAAAGAAGTTTCACAGATTGCTTCTTTGTAGTTTTTGTTTGAAGATATTCCCTTTTCCACTATAGGCCTCTTAGCGCCATGAATGTCCACTTGCATTTTCTACAGAAAGAGTGTTTCAGAACTGTTCAATCAAAATTAAGGTTCAACTGTGTTAGTTTAAAGAACAGAACCGTAAGAAGTTTCACAGATTGCTTCTGTGTAGTTTTTATTTGAAGGTATTCCTTTTTCCACCATAGGCCTCTTAGCGCCCTGAATGTCCACTTGCATTTTCTACAGAAAGGGTGTTTCAGAACTGCTCAATCAAAAGTAAGGTTGAACTCTGTTAGTTGAATGCACAGAACTGTAAGAAGTTTCACAGATAGCTTCTTTGTAGTTTTTTATTTGAACATATACCTTTTTCAACTATAGGCCTCTTAGCGCCCTGAATGTTCACTTGCATTTTCTGCAGAAAGGTGTTTCATAACTGCTCAATATAAACTAAGGTTCAACTCTGTTAGTTGAATGCACAGAACAGTAAGAAGTTTCACAGATTGCTTCTGTGTGGTTTTTATTTGAAGATATTCTTTTCCCTCTATAGGCCTCTCAGCGCCCTGAATGTCCACTTGCATTTTCTACAGAAAAGTGTTTCAGAACTGCTCAATAAAAACTACCGTTCAACTATATTAGTTGAATGCACGAACAGTAAGAAGTTTCGCAGATTGCTTCTGTGCAGTTTTTATTTGAAAATTCCTTTTTCCACTATAGGCCTCTTAGCTCCCTGAATGTCCATTGCATTTTTATAGAAAGGGTGTTTCAGAAGTGCTCAATCAAAAGTAAGGTTCAACTCTGTTAGATGAATGCAAAGAACAGAAAGAAGTTTCACAGAATGCTTCTGTGTAGTTTTATTGAAGGTATTACTTTTTCCGCTATAGGCTCTTAGCGCCTGAATGTTCACTTGCATTTTCTCAGAAAGAGTGTTTTCAGAACTGCTCAATCAAAACTAAGGTTCAACTCTGTTAGTTGAATGCACAGAACAGTAAGAAGTTTCACAGATTGCTTCTGTGTGGTTTTTATTTGAAGATATTCCTTTTCCCACTATAGGCCTCTCAGCGCCCTGAATGTCCACTTGATTTTCTACAGAAAGAGTGTTTCAGAACTGCTCAATAAAAACTACGTTCAACTATGTTAGTTGAATGCACAGAACAGTAAGAAGTTTCGCAGATTGCTTCTGTGCAGTTTTTATTTGAAAATATTCCTTTTTCCACTATAGGCCTCTTAGCTCCCTGAATGTCCAATTGCATTTTCCATAGAAAGGGTGTTTCAGAAGTGCTCAATCAAAAGTAAGGTTCAACTCTGTTAGATGAATGCAAAGAACAGAAAGAAATTTCACAGAATGCTTCTGTGTAGTTTTTATTTGAAGGTATTACTTTTTCCGCTATAGGCCTCTTAGCGCTCCGAAGGTCCACTTGCATTTTCTACAGAAAGAGTGTTTGAGAATTCTCAATCAAAAGTAAGGTTCAACTCAGTTAGTTGAATGCACAGAACAGAGAGAAGTTTCACAGATAGCTTCTGTGTAGTTTTTATGTGAACTTTTTCCTTTTTCCACTATAGTCCTCTTAGCGCCCTGAATGTCCAATTGCATTTTCTACAGAAAGAGTGCTTCAGAACTGCTCAACCAAAAGTAAGGTTAAACTCTGTTAGTTGAATGCACAAACAGAAAGAAGTTTCACAAAATGCTTCTGTGTAGTTTTTATTTGAAGATAATACTTTTTCCGCTATAGGCTCTTAGCGCTCCGAAGTACACTTGCATTTTCTACAGAAAGAGTGTTTCAGAACTGCTCAGTCAAAAGTAAGGTTCAACTGTGTTAGTTGAATGCACAGAACGAAAGAAGTTTCACAGTTGCTTCTGGTAGTTTTTGTTTGAAGATATTCCTTTTTCTACTATGGCCTCTAGTGCCGGAATGTCCACTTGCATTTTCTACAGAAGAGTGTTTCAGAATGCTCAATCAAAACTAAGGTTCAAATCTGTTAGTTGAATGCACAGAACAGAGAGGAGTTTCACAGATATTTCTGTGTAGTTTTTATTTGATCTTATTCCTTTTTCCACTATAGGCCTCTTAGCACCCGAATGTCCACTTGTATTTTCTACAGAAAGAGTCTTTCAGAATTGCTCAATCAAAACTAAGGTTCAACTCTGTTAGTTGAAAGCACAGAACAGAAAGAAGTTTCACAGATTGCTTCTTTGTAGTTTTTATTTGAAGATATTCCATTTCCACTATAGGCCTCTAGCGCCTGAATGTCCAATTGCATTTTCTATAGAAAGGGTGTTTCAGAAGTGCTCAATCAAAAGTAAGGTTCAACTCTGTTAGATGAATGCAAAGAACAGAAAGAAGTTTCACAGAATGCTTCTGTGTAGTTTGTATTTGAAGGTATTCTTTTTCCGCTATAGGCCTCTTAGCGCTCCGAAGGTCCACTTGCATTTTCTACAGAAAGAGTGTTTCAGAACTTCTCAATCAAAGTAAGGTTCAACTCCGTTAGTTGAATGCACAGAACAGAGAGAAGTTTCACAGATAGCTTCTGTGTAGTTTTTATGTGAACTTTTTCCTTTTTCCACTATAGTCCTCTTAGCGCCCTGAATGTCCACTTGTATTTTCTACAGAAAGAGTGTTTCAGAACTGCTCAATCAAAACTGAGGTTCAACTCTGTTAGTTGAATGCACAGAACAGTAAGAAGTTTCACAGATTTCTTCTGTGCAGTTTTTATTTGAAAATATTCCTTTTCCACTATAGGCCTCTTAGCGCCCTGAATGTCCAATTGCATTTTCTACAGAAAGAGTGTTTCAGAACTGCTCAATCAAAAGTAAGGTTAAACTCTGTTAGTTGAATGCACAGAACAGAAAGAAGTTTCACAGAATGCTTCTGTGTAGTTTTTATTTGAAGATATTACTTTTTCCGCTATAGCCTCTTGCGCTCCGAAGTCCACTTGCATTTTTACAGAAAGAGTGTTTCAGAACTGCTCAATCAAAAGTAAGGTTCAACTCTGTTAGTTGAATGCACAGAACAGAAAGAAGTTCACAGATTGCTTCTTTGTAGTTTTTTTTTGAAGATATTCCTTTTCCCACTATAGGCCTCTTAGCGCCCTGAATGTCCACTTGCATTTTCTACAGAAAGAGTGTTTCAGAACTGTTCAATCAAAATTAAGGTTCAACTGTGTTAGTTTAAAGAACAGAACCGTAAGAAGTTTCACAGATTGCTTCTGTGTAGTTTTTATTTGAAGGTATTCCTTTTTCCACCATAGGCCTCTTAGCGCCCTGAATGTCCACTTGCATTTTCTACAGAAAGGGTGTTTCAGAACTGCTCAATAAAAAGTAAGGTTGAACTCTGTTAGTTGAATGCACAGAACTGTAAGAAGTTTCACAGATAGCTTCTTTGTAGTTTTTATTTGAACATATACCTTTTTCAACTATAGGCCTCTTAGCGCCCTGAATGTTCACTTGCATTTTCTGCAGAAAGAGTGTTTCATAACTGCTCAATATAAACTAAGGTTCAACTCTGTTAGTTGAATGCACAGAACAGTAAGAAGTTTCACAGATTGCTTCTGTGTAGTTTTTATTTGAAATATTCTTTTCCACTATAGGCCTCTAGCGCCCTGAATGTTAATTGCATTTTCTACAGAAAGAGTGTTTCAGAACTGCTCAATCAAAAGTAAGGTTAACTCTGTTATTTGAATGCACAGAACAGAAAGAAGTTTCACAGAATGCTTCTGTGTAGTTTTAATTTGAAGATATTACTTTTTCCGCTATAGGCGTCTTTTCGCTCTGAATGTCCACTTTCATTTTGTACAGAAAGGTGTTTCAGAATGCTCAATCAAAAGTAAGGTTCAACTCTGTTAGTTGAATGCACAGAACAGAAAGAAGTTTCACAGATTGCTTCTTTGTAGTTTTTATTTGAAGATATTCCTTTTTCATCTATAGGCCTCTTAGCGCTCTGAATGTCCACTTGCATTTTCTACAGAAAGAGTGTTTCAGAACTGTTCAATCAAAATTAAGGTTCAACTGTGTTAGTTTAAAGAACAGAACCGTAAGAAGTTTCACAGATTGCTTCTGTGTAGTTTTTATTTGAAGGTATTCCTTTTTCCACAATAGGCCTCTTAGCGCCTGAATGTCCACTTGCATTTTCTACAGAAAGGGTGTTTCAGAACTGCTCAATCAAAATAAGGTTGAACTCTGTTAGTTGAATGCACAGAACTGTAAGAAGTTTCACAGATAGCTTCTTTGTAGTTTTTATTTGAACATATACCTTTTTCAACTATAGGCCTCTTAGCGCCCTGAATGTTCACTTGCATTTTCTGCAGAAAGAGTGTTTCATAACTGCTCAATATAAACTAAGGTTCAACTCTGTTAGTTGAATGCACAGAACAGTAAGAAGTTTCACAGATTTCTTCTGTGCAGTTTTTATTTGAAAATATTCCTTTTCCACTATAGGCCTCTAGCGCCCTGAATGTCAATTGCATTTTCTACAGAAAGAGTGTTTCAGAACTGCTCAATCAAAAGTAAGGTTAAACTCTGTTAGTTGAATGCACAGAACAGTAAGAAGTTTCACAGATTGCTTCTGTGTAGTTTTTATTTGAAGGTATTACTTTTTCCGCTATAGGCCTCTTAGCGCTCCGAAGGTCCACTTGCGTTTTCTACAGAAAGAGTGTTTCAGAACTTCTCAATCAAATATAAGGTTCAACTCCGTTAGTTGAATGCACAGAACAGAGAGAAGTTTCACAGATAGCTTCTGTGTAGTTTTTATGTGAACTTTTCCTTTTTCCACTATAGTCCTCTTATCGCCCTGAATGTCCACTTGTATTTTCTACAGAAAGAGTGTTTCAGAAATGCTCATCAAAATGAGGTTAATCTGTTAGTTGAATGCACAGAACAGTAAGAAGTTTCACAGATTTCTTCTGTGCAGTTTTTATTTGAAAATATTCCTTTTCCACTATAGGCCTCTTAGTGCCCTGAATGTCCAATTGCATTTTCTGCAGAAAGAGTGTTTCATAACTGCTCAATCAAAAGTTAGGTTAAACTCTGTTAGTTGAATGCACAGAACAGAATGTAGTTTCACAGAATGCTTCTGTGTAGTTTTTATTTGAAGATATTACTTTTTCCGCTATAGGCCTCTTAGCGCTCCGAAGGTCCACTTGCATTTTCTACAGAAAGAGTGTTTCAGAACTGCTCAATCAAAGTAAGTTTCAACTCTGTTAGTTGAATGCACAGAACAGAAAGAAGTTTCACAGATTGATTCTGTGTAGTTTTTGTTTGAAGATATTCCTTTTTCTACTATGGGCCTCTTAGCGCCATGAATGCCACTTGCATTTTCTACAGAAAGAGTGTTTCAGAACTGCTCAATCAAAACTAAGGTTCAACTCTCTTAGTTGAATGCACAGAACAGAGAGCAGTTTCACAGATATCTTCTGTGTAGTTTTTATTTGAACTTATTCCTTTTTCCACTATAGGCCACTTGCGCCCTGAATGTCCACTTGTATTTTCTACAGAAAGAGTGTTTCAGAACTGTTCAATCAAAACTAAGGTTCAACTCTGTTAGTTGAATGCACAGAACAGAAAGAAGTTTCACAGATTGCTTCTTTGTAGTTTTTGTTTGAAGATATTCCTTTTCACTATAGGCCTCTTAGCGCCATGAATGTCCACTTGCATTTTCTACAGAAAGAGTGTTTCAGAACTGTTCAATCAAAATTAAGGTTCAACTGTGTTAGTTTAAAGAACAGAACCGTAAGAAGTTTCACAGATTGCTTCTGTGTAGTTTTTATTGGAAGGTATTCTTTTCCACCATAGGCCTCTTAGCGCCTGAATGTCCACTTGCATTTTCTACAGAAAGGGTGTTTCAGAACTGCTCAATCAAAAGTAAGGTTGAACTCTGTTAGTTGAATGCACAGAACTGTAAGAAGTTTCACAGATAGCTTCTTTGTAGTTTTTATTTAACATATACCTTTTTCAACTATAGGCCTCTTAGCGCCCTGAATGTTCACTTGCATTTTCTGCAGAAAGGTGTTTCATAACTGCTCAATATAAACTAAGGTTCAACTCTGTTAGTTGAATGCACAGAACAGTAAGAAGTTTCACAGATTGTTTCTGTGTGGTTTTTATTTGAAGATATTCCTTTTCCCACTATAGGCCTCTCAGCGCCCTGAATGTCCACTTGCATTTTCTACAGAAAGAGTGTTTCAGAACTGCTCAATAAAAATACCGTTCAACTATGTTAGTTGAATGCACGAACAGTAAGAGTTTCGCAGATTGCTTCTGTGCAGTTTTTATTTGAAAATATTCCTTTTTCCACTATAGGCCTCTTAGCTCCCTGAATGTCCATTGCATTTTCTATAGAAAGGGTGTTTCAGAAGTGCTCAATCAAAAGTAAGGTTCAACTCTGTTAGATGAATGCAAAGAACAGAAAGAAGTTTCACAGAATGCTTCTGTGTAGTTTGTATTTGAAGGTATTATTTTTCCGCTATAGGCCTCTTAGGCTCCAAGGTCCACTTGCATTTTCTACAGAAAGAGTGTTTCAGAACTTTCAATCAAAAGTAAGGTTAACTCTGTTAGTTGAATGCACAGAACAGAGAGAAGTTTCACAGATTGCTTCTGTGTAGTTTTTATGTGAACTTTTTCCTTTTTCCACTATAGTCCTCTTAGCGCCTGAATGTCCACTTGTATTTTCTACAGAAAGAGTGTTTCAAACTGCTCAATCAAAACTGAGGTTCAACTCTTTAGTTGAATGCACAGAACAGTAAGAAGTTTCACAGATTTCTTCTGTGCAGTTTTTATTTGAAAATATTTTTCCACTATAGGCCTCTTAGCGCCCTGAATGTCCATTGCATTTTCTACAGAAAGAGTGTTTCAGAACTGCTCAATCAAAAGTAAGGTTAAACTCTGTTTGTTGAATGCACAGAACAGAAAGAAGTTTCACAGAATGCTTCTGTGTAGTTTTATTTGAAGGTATTACTTTTTCCGCTATAGGCCTCTTAGCGCTCCGAAGGTCCACTTGCATTTTCTACAGAAAGAGTGTTTCAGAACTTCTCAATCAAAAGTAAGGTTCAACTCCGTTAGTTGAATGCACAGAACAGAGAGAAGTTTCACAGATAGCTTCTGTGTAGTTTTTATGTGAACGTTTTCCTTTTTCCACTATAGTCCTCTTATCGCCCTGAATGTCCACTTCTATTTTCTACAGAAAGAGTGTTTCAGAACTGTTCAATCAAAATGAGATTGAACTCTGTTATTTGAATGCACAGAACAGTAAGAAGTTTCACAGATTTCTTCTGTGCAGTTTTAATTTGAAAATATTCCTTTTCCACTATAGGCCTCTTAGTGCCCTGAATGTCCAATTGCATTTTCTGCAGAAAGAGTGTTTCAGAACTGCTCAATCAAAAGTAAGGTTCAACTCTGTTAGATGAATGCAAAGAACAGAAAGAAGTTTCACAGAATGCTTCTGTGTAGTTTGTATTTGTAGGTATTACTTTTTCCGCTATAGGCCTCTTAGCGCTCCGAAGGTCCACTTGCATTTTCTACAGAAAGAGTGTTTCAGAACTTCTCAATCAAAGTAAGGTTCAACTCTGTTAGTTGAATGCACAGAACAGAAAGAAGTTTAACAGATTGATTCTGTGTAGTTTTTGTTTGAAGTATTCCTTTTTCTACTATGGGCCTCTTAGTGCCATGAATGTCCACTTGCATTTTCTACAGAAAGAGTGTTTCAAACTGCTCAATCAAAAGTAAGGTTCAACACTATTAGTTGAATGCACAGAACAGAGAGAAGTTTCACAGATATCTTCTGTGTAGTTTTTATTTGAACTTATTCCTTTTTCCACTATAGGCCACTTAGCGCCCTGAATGTCCACTTGTATTTTCTACAGAAAGAGTGTTTCAGAACTGTTCAATCAAAACTAAGGTTCAACTGTGTTAGTTGAATGCCCAGAACAGAAAGAAGTTTCACAGATTGCTTCTTTGTAGTTTTTGTTTGAAGATATTCCCTTTTCCACTATAGGCCTCTTAGCGCCATGAATGTCCACTTGCATTTTCTACAGAAAGAGTGTTTCAGAACTGTTCAATCAAAATTAAGGTTCAACTGTGTTAGTTTAAAGAACAGAACAGTAAGAAGTTTCACAGATTGCTTCTGTGTAGTTTTTATTGGAAGGTATTCCTTTTCCACTATAGGCCTCTTAGCGCCCTGAATGTCCACTTGCATTTTCTACAGAAAGGGTGTTTCAGAACTGCTCAATCAAAAGTAAGGTTGAACTCTGTTAGTTGAATGCACAGAACTGTAAGAAGTTTCACAGATAGCTTCTTTGTAGTTTTATTTGAACATATACCTTTTTCAACTATAGGCCTCTTAGCGCCCTGAATGTTCACTTGCATTTTCTTCAGAAAGGGTGTTTCATAACTGCTCAATAAAAACTAAGGTTCAACTCTGTTAGTTGAATGCACAGAACAGTAAGAAGTTTCACAGATTGTTTCTGTGTGGTTTTTATTTGAAGATATTCCTTTTCCCCTAAAGGCCTCTCAGCGTCCTGAATGTCCACTTGCATTTTCTACAGAAAGCGTGTTTCAGAACTGCTCAATAAAAACTACCATTCAACTATATTAGTTGAATGCACGGAACAGTAAGCAGTTTCGCAGATTGCTTCTGTGCAGTTTTTATTTGAAAATATTCCTTTTTCCACTATAGGCCTCTTAGCTCCCTGAATGTCCAATTGCATTTTCTATAGAAAGGGTGTTTCAGAAGTGCTCAATCAAAAGTAAGGTTCAACTCTGTTAGATGAATGCAAAGAACAGAAAGAAGTTTCACAGAATGCTTCTGTGTAGTTTGTATTTGAAGGTATTACTTTTTCCGCTATAGGCCTCTTAGCGCCATGAATGTCCACTTGCATTTTCTTCAGAAAGGGTGTTTCATAACTGCTCAATATAAACTAAGGTTCAACTCTGTTAGTTGAATGCACAGAACAGTAAGAAGTTTCACAGATTGTTTCTGTGTGGTTTTTATATGAAGATATTCCTTTTCCCACTATAGGCCTCTCAGCGCACTGAATGTCCACTTGTATTTTCTACAGAAAGAGTGTTTCAGAACTGCCCAATAAAAACTACCGTTCAACTATGTTAGTTGAATGCACGGAACAGTAAGAAGTTTCGCAGGTTGCTTCTGTGCAGTTTTTATATGAAAATATTCCTTTTTCCACTATAGGCCTCTTAGCTCCCTGAATGTCCAAATGCATTTTCCATAGAAAGGGTGTTTCAGAAGTGCTCAATCAAAAGTAAGGTTCAACTCTGTTAGATGAATGCAAAGAACAGAAAGAAGTTTCACAGAATGCTTCTGTGTAGTTTGTATTTGTAGGTATTACTTTTTCCGCTATAGGCCTCTTAGCGCTCCGAAGGTCCACTTGCATTTTCTACAGAAAGAGTGTTTGAGAAATTCTCAATCAAAAGTAAGGTTCAACTCCGTTAGTTGAATGCACAGAACAGAGAGAAGTTTCACAGATAGCTTCTGTGTAGTTTTTATGTGAACTTTTTCCTTTTTCCACTATAGTCCTCTTAGCGCCCTGAATGTCCAATTGCATTTTCTACAGAAAGAGTGCTTCAGAACTGCTCAACCAAAAGTAAGGTTAAACTCTGTTAGTTGAATGCACAGAACAGAAAGAAGTTTCACAAAATGCTTCTGTGTAGTTTTTATTTGAAGATAATACTTTTTCCGCTATAGGCCTCTTAGCGCTCCGAAGGTACACTTGCATTTTCTACAGAAGAGTGTTTCAGAACTGCTCAGTCAAAAGTAAGGTTCAACTGTGTTAGTTGAATGCACAGAACAGAAAGAAGTTTCACAGGTTGCTTCTGTGTAGTTTTTGTTTGAAGATATTCCTTTTTCTACTATGGGCCTCTTAGTGCCGTGAATGTCCACTTGCATTTTCTACAGAAAGAGTGTTTCAGAACTGCTCAATCAAAACTAAGGTTCAAATCTGTTAGTTGAATGCACAGAACAGAGAGGAGTTTCACAGATATCTTCTGTGTAGTTTTTATTTGATCTTATTCCTTTTTCCACTATAGGCCTCTTAGCACCCAGAATGTCCACTTGTATTTTCTACAGAAAGAGTCTTTCAGAATTGCTCAATCAAAACTAAGGTTCAACTCTGTTAGTTGAAAGCACAGAACAGAAAGAAGTTTCACAGATTGCTTCTTTGTAGTTTTTGTTTGAAGATATTCCCATTTCCACTATAGGCCTCCTAGCGCCCTGAATGTCCAATTGCATTTTCTATAGAAAGGGTGTTTCAGAAGTGCTCAATCAAAAGAAAGGTTCAACTCTGTTAGATGAATGCAAAGAACAGAAAGAAGTTTCACAGAATGCTTCTGTGTAGTTTGTATTTGAAGGTATTTCTTTTTCCGCTATAGGCCTCTTAGCGCTCCGAAGTTCCACTTGCATTTTCTACAGAAAGAGTGTTTCAGAACTTCCCAATCAAAAGTAAGGTTCAACTCCGTTAGTTGAATGCACAGAACAGAGAGAAGTTTCACAGATAGCTTCTGTGTAGTTTTTATGTGAACTTTTTCCTTTTTCCACTATGGTCCTATTAGCGCCCTGAATGTCCACTTTTATTTTCTACAGAAAGAGTGTTTCAGAACTGCTCAATCAAAACTGAGGTTCAACTCTGTTAATTGAATGCACAGAACAGTAAGAAGTTTCACAGATTTCTTCTGTGCAGTTTTTTTTTGAAAATATTCCTTTTCCACTATCGGCCTCTTAGCGCCCTGAATGTCCAACTGCATTTTCTACAGAAAGAGTGTTTCAGAACTGGTCAATCAGAAGTAAGGTTAAACTCTGTTATTTGAATGCACAGAACAGAAAGAAGTTTCACAGAATGCTTCTGTGTAGTTTTTATTTGAAGATATTACTTTTTCCGCTATAGGCGTCTTTTCGCTCTGAATGTCCACTTTCATTTTGTACAGAAAGTGTGTTTCAGAACTGCTCAATCAAAAGTAAGGTTCAACTCTGTTAGTTGAATGCACAGAACAGAAAGAAGTTTCACAGATTGCTTCTTTGTAGTTTTTGTTTGAAGATATTCCCTTTTCTACTATAGGCCTCTTAGCGCCATGAATGTCCACTTGCATTTTCTACAGAAAGAGTGTTTCAGAACTGTTCAATCAAAATTAAGGTTCAACTGTGTTAGTTTAAAGAACAGAACCGTAAGAAGTTTCACAGATTGCTTCTGTGTAGTTTTTATTTGAAGGTATTCCTTTTTCCACCATAGGCCTCTTAGCGCCATGAATGTCCACTTGCATTTTCTACAGAAAGGGTGTTTCAGAACTGCTCAATAAAAATTAAGGTTGAACTCTGTTAGTTGAATGCACAGAACTGTAAGAAGTTTCACAGATAGCTTCTTTGTAGTTTTTATTTGAACATATACCTTTTTCAACTATAGGCCTCTTAGTGCCCTGAATGTTCACTTCCATTTTCTGCAGAAGGAGTGTTTCATAACTGCTCAATATAAACTAAGGTTCAACTCTGTTAGTTGAATGCACAGAACAGTAAGAAGTTTCACAGATTCCTTCTGTGCAGTTTTTATTTGAAAATATTCCTTTTCCACTATAGGCCTCTAAGCGCCCTGAATGTCTAATTGTATTTTCTACAGAAAGAGTGTTTCAGAACTGGTCAATCAGAAGTAAGGTTAAACTCTGTTATTTGAATGCACAGAACAGAAAGAAGTTTCACAGAATGCTTCTGTGTAGTTTTAATTTGAAGATATTACTTTTTCCGCTATAGGCGTCTTTTCGCTCTGAATGTCCACTTTCATTTTGTACAGAAAGTGTGTTTCAGAACTGCTCAATCAAAAGTAAGGTTCAACTCTGTTAGTTGAATGCACAGAACAGAAAGAAGTTTCACAGATTGCTTCTTTGTAGTTTTTGTTTGAAGATATTCCCTTTTCTACTATAGGCCTCTTAGCGCCATGAATGTCCACTTGCATTTTCTACAGAAAGAGTGTTTCAGAACTGTTCAATCAAAATTAAGGTTCAACTGTGTTAGTTTAAAGAACAGAACCGTAAGAAGTTTCACAGATTGCTTCTGTGTAGTTTTTATTTGAAGGTATTCCTTTTTCCACCATAGGCCTCTTAGCGCCATGAATGTCCACTTGCATTTTCTACAGAAAGGGTGTTTCAGAACTGCTCAATAAAAATTAAGGTTGAACTCTGTTAGTTGAATGCACAGAACTGTAAGAAGTTTCACAGATAGCTTCTTTGTAGTTTTTATTTGAACATATACCTTTTTCAACTATAGGCCTCCAAGTGCCCTGAATTTTCACTTCCATTTTCTGCAGAAGGAGTGTTTCATAACTGCTCAATATAAACTAAGGTTCAACTCTGTTAGTTGAATGCACAGAACAGTAAGAAGTTTCACAGATTCCTTCTGTGCAGTTTTTATTTGAAAATATTCCTTTTCCACTATAGGCCTCTAAGCGCCCTGAATGTCTAATTGTATTTTCTACAGAAAGAGTGTTTCAGAACTGCTCAATCAAAAGTCAGGTTAAACTCTGTTTGTTGAATGCACAGAACAGGAAGAAGTTTCACAGAATGCTTCCGTGTAGGTTTTATTTGAAGGTATTACTTTTTCCGCTATAGGCCTCTTAGCGCTCCGAAGGTCCACTTGCGTTTTCTACAGAAAGAGTGTTTCAGAACTTCTCAATCAAATATAAGGTTCAACTCCGTTAGTTGAATGCACAGAACAGAGAGAAGTTTCACAGATAGCTTCTGTGTAGTTTTTATGTGAACGTTTTCCTTTTTCCACTATAGTCCTCTTATCGCCCTGAATGTCCACTTGTATTTTCTACAGAAAGAGTGTTTCAGAAATGCTCAGTCAAAATTGAGATTGAATTCTGTTAGTTGAATGCACAGAACAGTAAGAAGTTTCACAGATTTCTTCTGTGCAGTTTTAATTTGAAAATATTCCTTTTCCACTATAGGCCTCTTAGTGCCCTGAATGTCCAATTGCATTTTCTGCAGAAAGAGTGTTTCAGAACTGCTCAATCAAAAGTTAGGTTAAACTCTGTTAGTTGAATGCACAGAACAGAAGTAGTTTCACAGAATGCTTCTGTGTAGTTTTTATTTGAAGATATTACTTTTTTCCGCTATAGGCCTCCTAGCGCTCCGAAGGTCCACTTGCATTTTCTACAGAAAGAGTGTTTCAGAACTGCTCAATCAAAGTAAGTTTCAACTCTGTTAGTTAAATGCACAGATCAGAAAGTAGTTTCACAGATTGATTCTGTGAAGTTTTTGTTTGAAGATATTCCTTTTTCTACTATAGGCCTCTTAGCGCCATGAATGTCCACTTGCATTTTCTACAGAAAGAGTGTTTCAGAACTGCTCAATCAAAACTAAGGTTCAACTCTCTTAGTTGAATGCACAGAACAGAGAGAGTTTCACAGATATCTTCTGTGTAGTTTTTATTTGAACTTATTCCTTTTTCCACTATAGGCCTCTTGCGCCCTGAATGTCCACTTGTATTTTCTACAGAAAGAGTGTTTCAGAACTGTCAATCAAAACTAAGGTTCAACTCTGTTAGTTGAATGCACAGAACAGAAAGAAGTTTCACAGATTGCTTCTTTGTAGTTTTTGTTTGAAGATATTCCTTTTCACTATAGGCCTCTTAGCGCCATGAATGTCCACTTGCATTTTCTACAGAAAGAGTGTTTCAGAACTGTTCAATCAAAATTAAGGTTCAACTGTGTTAGTTTAAAGAACAGAACCGTAAGAAGTTTCACAGATTGCTTCTGTGTAGTTTTTATTGAAGGTATTACTTTTCCACCATAGGCCTCTTAGCGCCCTGAATGTCCACTTGCATTTTCTACAGAAAGGGTGTTTCAGAACTGCTCAATCAAAAGTAAGGTTGAACTCTGTTAGTTGAATGCACAGAACTGTAAGAAGTTTCACAGATAGCTTCTTTGTAGTTTTTATTTGAACATATACCTTTTTCAACTATAGGCCTCTTAGCGCCCTGAATGTTCACTTGCATTTTCTGCAGAAAGAGTGTTTCATAACTGCTCAATATAAACTAAGGTTCAACTCTGTTAGTTGAATGCACAGAACAGTAAGAAGTTTCACAGATTGCTTCTGTGTGGTTTTTATTTGAAGATATTCCTTTTCCCACTATAGGCCTCTCAGCGCCCTGAATGTCCACTTGCATTTTCTACAGAAAGAGTGTTTCAGAACTGCTCAATAAAAATACATTCAACTATGTTAGTTGAATGCACAGAACAGTAAGAAGTTTCTCAGATTGCTTCTGTGCAGTTTTTATTTGAAAATATTCCTTTTTCCACTATAGGCCTCTTAGCTCCCTGAATGTCCATTGCATTTTCTATAGAAAGGGTGTTTCAGAAGTGCTCAATCAAAAGTAAGGTTCAACTCTGTTAGTTGAATGCAAAGAACAGTAAGAAGTTTCACAGAATGCTTCTGTGTAGTTTGTATTTGAAGGTATTACTTTTTCCGCTATAGGCCTCTTAGCGCTCCGAAGGTCCACTTGCATTTTCTACAGAAAGAGTGTTTCAGAACTTTCAATCAAAAGTAAGGTTCAAATCGTTAGTTGAATGCACAGAACAGAGAAGTTTCACAGATGCTTCTGTGTAGTTTTTATGTGAACTTTTTCCTTTTCCACTATAGTCCTCTTAGCGCCTGAATGTCCACTTGTATTTTCTACAGAAAGAGTGTTTCAAACTGCTCAATCAAAACTGAGGTTCAACTCTTTAGTTGAATGCACAGAACAGTAAGAAGTTTCACAGATTTCTTCTGTGCAGTTTTTATTTGAAAATATTCTTTTCCACTATAGGCTCTTAGCGCCCTGAATGTCCATTGCATTTTCTACAGAAAGAGTGTTTCAGAACTGCTCAATCAAAAGTAAGGTTAACTCTGTTAGTTGAATGCACAGAACAGAAGAAGTTTCACAGAATGCTTCTTGTAGTTTTATTTGAAGGTATTACTTTTTCCGCTATAGGCCTCTTAGCGCTCCGAAGGTCACTTGCATTTTTACAGAAGGTGTTTCAGAACTGCTCAATCAAAAGTAAGGTTCAACTCTGTTAGTTGAATGCACAGAACAGAAGAAGTTTCACAGATTGCTTCTTGTAGTTTTTGTTTGAAGATATTCCTTTTTTACTATAGGCCTCTTAGCGCCATGAATGTCCACTTGCATTTTCTACAGAAAGAGTGTTTCAGAACTGTTCAATCAAAATTAAGGTTCAACTGTGTTAGTTTAAAGAACAGAACGTAAGAAGTTTCACAGATTGCTTCTGTGTAGTTTTTATTTGAAGGTATTCCTTTTTCCACCATAGGCCTCTTAGCGCCTGAATGTCCACTTGCATTTTCTACAGAAAGGTGTTTCAGAACTGCTCAATAAAATAAGGTTGAACTCTGTTAGTTGAATGCACAGAACTGTAAGAAGTTTCACAGATAGCTTCTTTGTAGTTTTTATTTGAACATATACCTTTTTCAACTATAGGCCTCAAGGCCCTGAATTTCACTTCCATTTCTGCAGAAGGAGTGTTTCATAACTGCTCAATATAAACTAAGGTTCAACTCTGTTAGTTGAATGCACAGAACAGTAAGAAGTTTCACAGATTCTTCTGTGCAGTTTTTATTTGAAAATATTCCTTTTCCACTATAGGCCTCTAAGCGCCCTGAATGTCTAATTGTATTTTCTACAGAAAGAGTGTTTCAGAACTGCTCAATCAAAAGTCAGGTTAAACTCTGTTGTTGAATGCACAGAACAGGAAGAAGTTTCACAGAATGCTTCCGTGTAGGTTTTATTTGAAGGTATTACTTTTTCCGCTATAGGCCTCTTAGCGCTCCGAAGGTCCACTTGCGTTTTCTACAGAAAGAGTGTTTCAGAACTTCTCAATCAAATATAAGGTTCAACTCCGTTAGTTGAATGCACAGAACAGAGAGAAGTTTCACAGATAGCTTCTGTGTAGTTTTTATGTGAACGTTTTCCTTTTTCCACTATAGTCCTCTTATCGCCCTGAATGTCCACTTGTATTTTCTACAGAAAGAGTGTTTCAGAAATGCTCAGTCAAAATTGAGATTGAATTCTGTTAGTTGAATGCACAGAACAGTAAGAAGTTTCACAGATTTCTTCTGTGCAGTTTTAATTTGAAAATATTCCTTTTCCACTATAGGCCTCTTAGTGCCCTGAATGTCCAATTGCATTTTCTGCAGAAAGAGTGTTTCAGAACTGCTCAATCAAAAGTTAGGTTAAACTCTGTTAGTTGAATGCACAGAACAGAATGTAGTTTCACAGAATGCTTCTGTGTAGTTTTTATTTGAAGATATTACTTTTTTCCGCTATAGGCCTCCTAGCGCTCCGAAGGTCCACTTGCATTTTCTACAGAAAGAGTGTTTCAGAACTGCTCAATCAAAGTAAGTTTCAACTCTGTTAGTTGAATGCACAGAACAGAAAGAAGTTTCACAGATTGATTCTGTGTAGTTTTTGTTTGAAGATATTCCTTTTTCTACTATGGGCCTCTTAGCGCCATGAATGCCAACTTGCATTTTCTACAGAAAGAGTGTTTCAGAACTGCTCAATCAAAACTAAGGTTCAACTCTCTTAGTTGAATGCAGAGAACAGAGAGCAGTTTCACAGATATCTTCTGTGTAGTTTTTATTTGAACTTATTCCTTTTTCCACTATAGGCCACTTGGCGCCCTGAATGTCCACTTGTATTTTCTACAGAAAGAGTGTTTCAGAACTGTTCAATCAAAACTAAGGTTCAACTCTGTTAGTTGAATGCACAGAACAGAAAGAAGTTTCACAGATTGCTTCTTTGTAGTTTTTGTTTGAAGATATTCCCTTTTGCACTATAGGCCTCTTAGCGCCATGAATGTCCACTTGCATTTTCTACAGAAAGAGTGTTTCAGAACTGTTCAATCAAAATTAAGGTTCAACTGTGTTAGTTTAAAGAACAGAACCGTAAGAAGTTTCACAGATTGCTTCTGTGTAGTTTTTATTGGAAGGTATTACTTTTCGACCATAGGCCTCTTAGCGACCTGAATGTCCACTTGCATTTTCTACAGAAAGGGTGTTTCAGAACTGCTCAATCAAAAGTAAGGTTGAACTCTGTTAGTTGAATGACAGAACTGTAAGAAGTTTCACAGATAGCTTCTTTGTAGTTTTTATTTCAACATATACCTTTTTCAACTATAGGCCTCTTAGCGCCCTGAATGTTCACTTGCATTTTCTGCAGAAAGTGTGTTTCATAACTGCTCAATATAAACTAAGGTTCAACTCTGTTAGTTGAATGCACAGAACAGTAAGAAGTTTCACAGATTGTTTCTGTGTGGTTTTTATTTGAAGATATTCCTTTTCCCACTATAGGCCTCTCAGCGCCCTGAATGTCCACTTGCATTTTCTACAGAAAGAGTGTTTCAGAACTGCTCAATAAAAAAGTACCATTCAACTATATTAGTTGAATGCACGGAACAGTAAGCAGTTTCGCAGATTGCTTCTGTGCAGTTTTTATTTGAAAATATTCCTTTTTCCACTATAGGCCTCTTAGCTCCCTGAATGTCCCATTGCATTTTCTATAGAAAGGGTGTTTCAGAAGTGCTCAATCAAAAGTAAGGTTCAACTCTGTTAGATGAATGCAAAGAACAGAAAGAAGTTTCACAGAATGCTTCTGTGTAGTTTGTATTTGAAGGTATTAATTTTTCCGCTATAGGCCTCTTAGAGCTCCCAAGGTCCACTTGCATTTTCTACAGAAAGAGTGTTTCAGAACTGTTCAATCAAAAGTAAGGTTAAACTCTGTTAGTTGAATGCACAGAACAGAGAGAAGTTTCACAGATTGCTTCTGTGTAGTTTTTATGTGAACTTTTTCCTTTTTCCACTATAGTCCTCTTAGCGACCTGAATGTCCACTTGTATTTTCTACAGAAAGAGTGTTTCAAAACTGCTCAATCAAAACTGAGGTTCAACTCTTTTAGTTGAATGCACAGAACAGTAAGAAGTTTCACAGATTTCTTCTGTGCAGTTTTTATTTGAAAATAATAGTTTTCCACTATAGGCCTCTTAGCGCCCTGAATGTCCAGTTGCATTTTCTACAGAAAGAGTGTTTCAGAACTGCTCAATCAAAAGTAAGGTTAAACTCTGTTTGTTGAATGCACAGAACAGGAAGAAGTTTCACAGAATGCTTCTTTGTAGGTTTTATTTGAAGGTATTACTTTTTCCGCTATAGGCCTCTTAGCGCTCCGAAGGTCCACTTGCATTTTCTACAGAAAGAGTGTTTCAGAACTTCTCAATCAAAAGTAAGGTTCAACTCCGTTAGTTGAATGCACAGAACAGAGAGAAGTTTCACAGATAGCTTCTGTGTAGTTTTTATGTGAACGTTTTCCTTTTTCCACTATAGTCCTCTTATCGCCCTGAATGTCCACTTCTATTTTCTACAGAAAGAGTGTTTCAGAACTGTTCAATCAAAATTGAGATTGAACTCTGTTATTTGAATGCACAGAACAGTAAGAAGTTTCACAGATTTCTTCTGTGCAGTTTTAATTTGAAAATATTCCTTTTACACTATAGGCCTCTTAGTGCCCTGAATGTCCAATTGCATTTTCTGCAGAAAGAGTGTTTCAGAACTGCTCAATCAAAAGTAAGGTTCAACTCTGTTAGATGAATGCAAAGAACAGAAAGAAGTTTCACAGAATGCTTCTGTGTAGTTTGTATTTGTAGGTATTACTTTTTCCGCTATAGGCCTCTTAGCGCTCCGAAGGTCCACTTGCATTTTCTACAGAAAGAGTGTTTCAGAACTTCTCAATCAAAGTAAGGTTCAACTCTGTTAGTTGAATGCACAGAACAGAAAGAAGTTTAACAGATTGATTCTGTGTAGTTTTTGTTTGAAGTATTCCTTTTTCTACTATGGGCCTCTTAGTGCCATGAATGTCCACTTGCATTTTCTACAGAAAGAGTGTTTCAAACTGCTCAATCAAAAGTAAGGTTCAACACTATTAGTTGAATGCACAGAACAGAGAGAAGTTTCACAGATATCTTCTGTGTAGTTTTTATTTGAACTTATTCCTTTTTCCACTATAGGCCACTTAGCGCCCTGAATGTCCACTTGTATTTTCTACAGAAAGAGTGTTTCAGAACTGTTCAATAAAAAGTAAGGTTCAACTGTGTTAGTTGAATGCCCAGAACAGAAAGAAGTTTCACAGATTGCTTCTTTGTAGTTTTTGTTTGAAGATATTCCCTTTTCCACTATAGGCCTCTTAGCGCCATGAATGTCCACTTGCATTTTCTACAGAAAGAGTGTTTCAGAACTGTTCAATAAAAATTAAGGTTCAACTGTGTTAGTTTAAAGAACAGAACCGTAAGAAGTTTCACAGATTGCTTCTGTGTAGTTTTTATTTGAAGGTATTCCTTTTCCACTATAGGCCTCTTAGCGCCCTGAATGTCCACTTGCATTTTCTACAGAAAGGGTGTTTCAGAACTGCTCAATCAAAAGTAAGGTTGAACTCTGTTAGTTGAATGCACAGAACTGTAAGAAGTTTCACAGATAGCTTCTTTGTAGTTTTTATTTGAACATATACCTTTTTCAACTATAGGCCTCTTAGCGCCCTGAATGTTCACTTGCATTTTCTCAGAAAGGTGTTTCATAACTGCTCAATATAAACTAAGGTTCAACTCTGTTAGTTGAATGCACAGAACAGTAAGAAGTTTCACAGATTGTTTCTGTGTGGTTTTTATTTGAAGATATTCCTTTTCCCTCTAAGGCCTCTCAGCGCCTGAATGTCCACTTGCATTTTCTACAGAAAGCGTGTTTCAGAACTGCTCAATAAAAACTACCATTCAACTATATTAGTTGAATGCACGAACAGTAAGCAGTTTCGCAGATTGCTTCTGTGCAGTTTTTATTTGAAATATTCCTTTTTCCACTATAGGCCTCTTAGCTCCCTGAATGTCCAATTGCATTTTCTATAGAAAGGGTGTTTCAGAAGTGCTCAATCAAAAGTAAGGTTCAACTCTGTTAGATGAATGCAAAGAACAGAAAGAAGTTTCACAGAATGCTTCTGTGTAGTTTGTATTTGAAGGTATTACTTTTTCCGCTATAGGCCTCTTAGCGCCATGAATGTCCACTTGCATTTTCTTCAGAAAGAGTGTTTCATAACTGCTCAATATAAACTAAGGTTCAACTCTGTTAGTTGAATGCACAGAACAGTAAGAAGTTTCACAGATTGCTTCTGTGTGGTTTTTATTTGAAGATATTCCTTTTCCCACTATAGGCCTCTCAGCGCACTGAATGTCCACTTGTATTTTCTACAGAAAGAGTGTTTCAGAACTGCCCAATAAAAACTACCGTTCAACTATGTTAGTTGAATGCACGGAACAGTAAGAAGTTTCGCAGGTTGCTTCTGTGCAGTTTTTATATGAAAATATTCCTTTTTCCACTATAGGCCTCTTAGCTCCCTGAATGTCCAAATGCATTTTCCATAGAAAGGGTGTTTCAGAAGTGCTCAATCAAAAGTAAGGTTCAACTCTGTTAGATGAATGCAAAGAACAGAAAGAAGTTTCACAGAATGCTTCTGTGTAGTTTGTATTTGTAGGTATTACTTTTTCCGCTATAGGCCTCTTAGCGCTCCGAAGGTCCACTTGCATTTTCTACAGAAAGAGTGTTTGAGAAATTCTCAATCAAAAGTAAGGTTCAACTCCGTTAGTTGAATGCACAGAACAGAGAGAAGTTTCACAGATAGCTTCTGTGTAGTTTTTATGTGAACTTTTTCCTTTTTCCACTATAGTCCTCTTAGCGCCCTGAATGTCCAATTGCATTTTCTACAGAAAGAGTGCTTCAGAACTGCTCAACCAAAAGTAAGGTTAAACTCTGTTAGTTGAATGCACAGAACAGAAAGAAGTTTCACAAAATGCTTCTGTGTAGTTTTTATTTGAAGATAATACTTTTTCCGCTATAGGCCTCTTAGCGCTCCGAAGGTACACTTGCATTTTCTACAGAAAGAGTGTTTCAGAACTGCTCAGTCAAAAGTAAGGTTCAACTGTGTTAGTTGAATGCACAGAACAGAAAGAAGTTTCACAGGTTGCTTCTGTGTAGTTTTTGTTTGAAGATATTCCTTTTTCTACTATGGGCCTCTTAGTGCCGTGAATGTCCACTTGCATTTTCTACAGAAAGAGTGTTTCAGAACTGCTCAATCAAAACTAAGGTTCAAATCTGTTAGTTGAATGCACAGAACAGAGAGGAGTTTCACAGATATCTTCTGTGTAGTTTTTATTTGATCTTATTCCTTTTTCCACTATAGGCCTCTTAGCACCCAGAATGTCCACTTGTATTTTCTACAGAAAGAGTCTTTCAGAATTGCTCAATCAAAACTAAGGTTCAACTCTGTTAGTTGAAAGCACAGAACAGAAAGAAGTTTCACAGATTGCTTCTTTGTAGTTTTTGTTTGAAGATATTCCCATTTCCACTATAGGCCTCTTAGCGCCCTGAATGTCCAATTGCATTTTCTATAGAAAGGGTGTTTCAGAAGTGCTCAATCAAAAGAAAGGTTCAACTCTGTTAGATGAATGCAAAGAACAGAAAGAAGTTTCACAGAATGCTTCTGTGTAGTTTGTATTTGAAGGTATTTCTTTTTCCGCTATAGGCCTCTTAGCGCTCCGAAGTTCCACTTGCATTTTCTACAGAAAGAGTGTTTCAGAACTTCCCAATCAAAAGTAAGGTTCAACTCCGTTAGTTGAATGCACAGAACAGAGAGAAGTTTCACAGATAGCTTCTGTGTAGTTTTTATGTGAACTTTTTCCTTTTTCCACTATGGTCCTATTAGCGCCCTGAATGTCCACTTTTATTTTCTACAGAAAGAGTGTTTCAGAACTGCTCAATCAAAACTGAGGTTCAACTCTGTTAATTGAATGCACAGAACAGTAAGAAGTTTCACAGATTTCTTCTGTGCAGTTTTTTTTTGAAAATATTCCTTTTCCACTATCGGCCTCTTAGCGCCCTGAATGTCCAACTGCATTTTCTACAGAAAGAGTGTTTCAGAACTGGTCAATCAGAAGTAAGGTTAAACTCTGTTATTTGAATGCACAGAACAGAAAGAAGTTTCACAGAATGCTTCTGTGTAGTTTTTATTTGAAGATATTACTTTTTCCGCTATAGCCGTCTTTTCGCTCTGAATGTCCACTTTCATTTTGTACAGAAAGTGTGTTTCAGAACTGCTCAATCAAAAGTAAGGTTCAACTCTGTTAGTTGAATGCACAGAACAGAAAGAAGTTTCACAGATTGCTTCTTTGTAGTTTTTGTTTGAAGATATTCCTTTTTCTACTATAGGCCTCTTAGCGCCATGAATGTCCACTTGCATTTTCTACAGAAAGAGTGTTTCAGAACTGTTCAATCAAAATTAAGGTTCAACTGTGTTAGTTTAAAGAACAGAACCGTAAGAAGTTTCACAGATTGCTTCTGTGTAGTTTTTATTTGAAGGTATTCCTTTTTCCACCATAGGCCTCTTAGCGCCATGAATGTCCACTTGCATTTTCTACAGAAAGGGTGTTTCAGAACTGCTCAATAAAAATTAAGGTTGAACTCTGTTAGTTGAATGCACAGAACTGTAAGAAGTTTCACAGATAGCTTCTTTGTAGTTTTTATTTGAACATATACCTTTTTCAACTATAGGCCTCTTAGTGCCCTGAATGTTCACTTCCATTTTCTGCAGAAGGAGTGTTTCATAACTGCTCAATATAAACTAAGGTTCAACTCTGTTAGTTGAATGCACAGAACAGTAAGAAGTTTCACAGATTCCTTCTGTGCAGTTTTTATTTGAAAATATTCCTTTTCCACTATAGGCCTCTAAGCGCCCTGAATGTCTAATTGTATTTTCTACAGAAAGAGTGTTTCAGAACTGGTCAATCACAATTAAGGTTAAACTCTGTTATTTGAATGCACAGAACAGAAAGAAGTTTCACAGAATGCTTCTGTGTAGTTTTATTTGAAGATATTACTTTTTCCGCTATAGGCGTCTTTTCGCTCTGAATGTCCACTTTCATTTTGTACAGAAAGTGTGTTTCAGAACTGCTCAATCAAAAGTAAGGTTCAACTCTGTTAGTTGAATGCACAGAACAGAAAGAAGTTTCACAGATTGCTTCTTTGTAGTTTTTGTTTGAAGATATTCCCTTTTCTACTATAGGCCTCTTAGCGCCATGAATGTCCACTTGCATTTTCTACAGAAAGAGTGTTTCAGAACTGTTCAATCAAAATTAAGGTTCAACTGTGTTAGTTTAAAGAACAGAACCGTAAGAAGTTTCACAGATTGCTTCTGTGTAGTTTTTATTTGAAGGTATTCCTTTTTCCACCATAGGCCTCTTAGCGCCATGAATGTCCACTTGCATTTTCTACAGAAAGAGTGTTTCAGAACTGCTCAATAAAAATTAAGGTTGAACTCTGTTAGTTGAATGCACAGAACTGTAAGAAGTTTCACAGATAGCTTCTTTGTAGTTTTTATTTGAACATATACCTTTTTCAACTATAGGCCTCCAAGTGCCCTGAATTTTCACTTCCATTTTCTGCAGAAGGAGTGTTTCATAACTGCTCAATATAAACTAAGGTTCAACTCTGTTAGTTGAATGCACAGAACAGTAAGAAGTTTCACAGATTCCTTCTGTGCAGTTTTTATTTGAAAATATTCCTTTTCCACTATAGGCCTCTAAGCGCCCTGAATGTCTAATTGTATTTTCTACAGAAAGAGTGTTTCAGAACTGCTCAATCAAAAGTCAGGTTAAACTCTGTTTGTTGAATGCACAGAACAGGAAGAAGTTTCACAGAATGCTTCCGTGTAGGTTTTATTTGAAGGTATTACTTTTTCCGCTATAGGCCTCTTAGCGCTCCGAAGGTCCACTTGCGTTTTCTACAGAAAGAGTGTTTCAGAACTTCTCAATCAAATATAAGGTTCAACTCCGTTAGTTGAATGCACAGAACAGAGAGAAGTTTCACAGATAGCTTCTGTGTAGTTTTTATGTGAACGTTTTCCTTTTTCCACTATAGTCCTCTTATCGCCCTGAATGTCCACTTGTATTTTCTACAGAAAGAGTGTTTCAGAAATGCTCAGTCAAAATTGAGATTGAATTCTGTTAGTTGAATGCACAGAACAGTAAGAAGTTTCACAGATTTCTTCTGTGCAGTTTTAATTTGAAAATATTCCTTTTCCACTATAGGCCTCTTAGTGCCCTGAATGTCCAATTGCATTTTCTGCAGAAAGAGTGTTTCAGAACTGCTCAATCAAAAGTTAGGTTAAACTCTGTTAGTTGAATGCACAGAACAGAATGTAGTTTCACAGAATGCTTCTGTGTAGTTTTTATTTGAAGATATTACTTTTTTCCGCTATAGGCCTCCTAGCGCTCCGAAGGTCCACTTGCATTTTCTACAGAAAGAGTGTTTCAGAACTGCTCAATCAAAGTAAGTTTCAACTCTGTTAGTTGAATGCACAGAACAGAAAGAAGTTTCACAGATTGATTCTGTGTAGTTTTTGTTTGAAGATATTCCTTTTTCTACTATGGGCCTCTTAGCGCCATGAATGCCAACTTGCATTTTCTACAGAAAGAGTGTTTCAGAACTGCTCAATCAAAACTAAGGTTCAACTCTCTTAGTTGAATGCAGAGAACAGAGAGCAGTTTCACAGATATCTTCTGTGTAGTTTTTATTTGAACTTATTCCTTTTTCCACTATAGGCCACTTGGCGCCCTGAATGTCCACTTGTATTTTCTACAGAAAGAGTGTTTCAGAACTGTTCAATCAAAACTAAGGTTCAACTCTGTTAGTTGAATGCACAGAACAGAAAGAAGTTTCACAGATTGCTTCTTTGTAGTTTTTGTTTGAAGATATTCCCTTTTGCACTATAGGCCTCTTAGCGCCATGAATGTCCACTTGCATTTTCTACAGAAAGAGTGTTTCAGAACTGTTCAATCAAAATTAAGGTTCAACTGTGTTAGTTTAAAGAACAGAACCGTAAGAAGTTTCACAGATTGCTTCTGTGTAGTTTTTATTGGAAGGTATTACTTTTCGACCATAGGCCTCTTAGCGACCTGAATGTCCACTTGCATTTTCTACAGAAAGGGTGTTTCAGAACTGCTCAATCAAAAGTAAGGTTGAACTCTGTTAGTTGAATGCACAGAACTGTAAGAAGTTTCACAGATAGCTTCTTTGTAGTTTTTATTTCAACATATACCTTTTTCAACTATAGGCCTCTTAGCGCCCTGAATGTTCACTTGCATTTTCTGCAGAAAGTGTGTTTCATAACTGCTCAATATAAACTAAGGTTCAACTCTGTTAGTTGAATGCACAGAACAGTAAGAAGTTTCACAGATTGTTTCTGTGTGGTTTTTATTTGAAGATATTCCTTTTCCCACTATAGGCCTCTCAGCGCCCTGAATGTCCACTTGCATTTTCTACAGAAAGAGTGTTTCAGAACTGCTCAATAAAAAGTACCATTCAACTATATTAGTTGAATGCACGGAACAGTAAGCAGTTTCGCAGATTGCTTCTGTGCAGTTTTTATTTGAAAATATTCCTTTTTCCACTATAGGCCTCTTAGCTCCCTGAATGTCCCATTGCATTTTCTATAGAAAGGGTGTTTCAGAAGTGCTCAATCAAAAGTAAGGTTCAACTCTGTTAGATGAATGCAAAGAACAGAAAGAAGTTTCACAGAATGCTTCTGTGTAGTTTGTATTTGAAGGTATTAATTTTTCCGCTATAGGCCTCTTAGAGCTCCCAAGGTCCACTTGCATTTTCTACAGAAAGAGTGTTTCAGAACTGCTCAATCAAAAGTAAGGTTAAACTCTGTTAGTTGAATGCACAGAACAGAAAGAAGTTTCACAGATTGCTTCTGTGTAGTTTTTATGTGAACTTTTTCCTTTTTCCACTATAGTCCTCTTAGCGACCTGAATGTCCACTTGTATTTTCTACAGAAAGAGTGTTTCAAAACTGCTCAATCAAAACTGAGGTTCAACTCTTTTAGTTGAATGCACAGAACAGTAAGAAGTTTCACAGATTTCTTCTGTGCAGTTTTTATTTGAAAATAATAGTTTTCCACTATAGGCCTCTTAGCGCCCTGAATGTCCAGTTGCATTTTCTACAGAAAGAGTGTTTCAGAACTGCTCAATCAAAAGTAAGGTTAAACTCTGTTTGTTGAATGCACAGAACAGGAAGAAGTTTCACAGAATGCTTCTTTGTAGGTTTTATTTGAAGGTATTACTTTTTCCGCTATAGGCCTCTTAGCGCTCCGAAGGTCCACTTGCATTTTCTACAGAAAGAGTGTTTCAGAACTTCTCAATCAAAAGTAAGGTTCAACTCCGTTAGTTGAATGCACAGAACAGAGAGAAGTTTCACAGATAGCTTCTGTGTAGTTTTTATGTGAACGTTTTCCTTTTTCCACTATAGTCCTCTTATCGCCCTGAATGTCCACTTCTATTTTCTACAGAAAGAGTGTTTCAGAACTGTTCAATCAAAATTGAGATTGAACTCTGTTATTTGAATGCACAGAACAGTAAGAAGTTTCACAGATTTCTTCTGTGCAGTTTTAATTTGAAAATATTCCTTTTACACTATAGGCCTCTTAGTGCCCTGAATGTCCAATTGCATTTTCTGCAGAAAGAGTGTTTCAGAACTGCTCAATCAAAAGTAAGGTTCAACTCTGTTAGATGAATGCAAAGAACAGAAAGAAGTTTCACAGAATGCTTCTGTGTAGTTTGTATTTGTAGGTATTACTTTTTCCGCTATAGGCCTCTTAGCGCTCCGAAGGTCCACTTGCATTTTCTACAGAAAGAGTGTTTCAGAACTTCTCAATCAAAGTAAGGTTCAACTCTGTTAGTTGAATGCACAGAACAGAAAGAAGTTTAACAGATTGAGTCTGTGTAGTTTTTGTTTGAAGGTATTCCTTTTTCTACTATGGGCCTCTTAGTGCCATGAATGTCCACTTGCATTTTCTACAGAAAGAGTGTTTCAAAACTGCTCAATCAAAAGTAAGGTTCAACACTATTAGTTGAATGCACAGAACAGAGAGAAGTTTCACAGATATCTTCTGTGTAGTTTTTATTTGAACTTATTCCTTTTTCCACTATAGGCCACTTAGCGCCCTGAATGTCCACTTGTATTTTCTACAGAAAGAGTGTTTCAGAACTGTTCAATCAAAACTAAGGTTCAACTGTGTTAGTTGAATGCCCAGAACAGAAAGAAGTTTCACAGATTGCTTCTTTGTAGTTTTTGTTTGAAGATATTCCCTTTTCCACTATAGGCCTCTTAGCGCCATGAATGTCCACTTGCATTTTCTACAGAAAGAGTGTTTCAGAACTGTTCAATCAAAATTAAGGTTCAACTGTGTTAGTTTAAAGAACAGAACCGTAAGAAGTTTCACAGATTGCTTCTGTGTAGTTTTTATTGGAAGGTATTCCTTTTCCACCATAGGCCTCTTAGCGCCCTGAATGTCCACTTGCATTTTCTACAGAAAGGGTGTTTCAGAACTGCTCAATCAAAAGTAAGGTTGAACTCTGTTAGTTGAATGCACAGAACTGTAAGAAGTTTCACAGATAGCTTCTTTGTAGTTTTTATTTGAACATATACCTTTTTCAACTATAGGCCTCTTAGCGCCCTGAATGTTCACTTGCATTTTCTTCAGAAAGGGTGTTTCATAACTGCTCAATATAAACTAAGGTTCAACTCTGTTAGTTGAATGCACAGAACAGTAAGAAGTTTCACAGATTGTTTCTGTGTGGTTTTTATTTGAAGATATTCCTTTTCCCTCTAAAGGCCTCTCAGCGTCCTGAATGTCCACTTGCATTTTCTACAGAAAGCGTGTTTCAGAACTGCTCAATAAAAACTACCATTCAACTATATTAGTTGAATGCACGGAACAGTAAGCAGTTTCGCAGATTGCTTCTGTGCAGTTTTTATTTGAAAATATTCCTTTTTCCACTATAGGCCTCTTAGCTCCCTGAATGTCCAATTGCATTTTCTATAGAAAGGGTGTTTCAGAAGTGCTCAATCAAAAGTAAGGTTCAACTCTGTTAGATGAATGCAAAGAACAGAAAGAAGTTTCACAGAATGCTTCTGTGTAGTTTGTATTTGAAGGTATTACTTTTTCCGCTATAGGCCTCTTAGCGCCCTGAATGTCCACTTGCATTTTCTACAGAAAGAGTGTTTCATAACTGCTCAATATAAACTAAGGTTCAACTCTGTTAGTTGAATGCACAGAACAGTAAGAAGTTTCACAGATTGTTTCTGTGTGGTTTTTATATGAAGATATTCCTTTTCCCACTATAGGCCTCTCAGCGCACTGAATGTCCACTTGTATTTTCTACAGAAAGAGTGTTTCAGAACTGCCCAATAAAAACTACCGTTCAACTATGTTAGTTGAATGCACGGAACAGTAAGAAGTTTCGCAGGTTGCTTCTGTGCAGTTTTTATATGAAAATATTCCTTTTTCCACTATAGGCCTCTTAGCTCCCTGAATGTCCAAATGCATTTTCCATAGAAAGGGTGTTTCAGAAGTGCTCAATCAAAAGTAAGGTTCAACTCTGTTAGATGAATGCAAAGAACAGAAAGAAGTTTCACAGAATGCTTCTGTGTAGTTTGTATTTGTAGGTATTACTTTTTCCGCTATAGGCCTCTTAGCGCTCCGAAGGTCCACTTGCATTTTCTACAGAAAGAGTGTTTGAGAAATTCTCAATCAAAAGTAAGGTTCAACTCCGTTAGTTGAATGCACAGAACAGAGAGAAGTTTCACAGATAGCTTCTGTGTAGTTTTTATGTGAACTTTTTCCTTTTTCCACTATAGTCCTCTTAGCGCCCTGAATGTCCAATTGCATTTTCTACAGAAAGAGTGCTTCAGAACTGCTCAACCAAAAGTAAGGTTAAACTCTGTTAGTTGAATGCACAGAACAGAAAGAAGTTTCACAAAATGCTTCTGTGTAGTTTTTATTTGAAGATAATACTTTTTCCGCTATAGGCCTCTTAGCGCTCCGAAGGTACACTTGCATTTTCTACAGAAAGAGTGTTTCAGAACTGCTCAGTCAAAAGTAAGGTTCAACTGTGTTAGTTGAATGCACAGAACAGAAAGAAGTTTCACAGGTTGCTTCTGTGTAGTTTTTGTTTGAAGATATTCCTTTTTCTACTATGGGCCTCTTAGTGCCGTGAATGTCCACTTGCATTTTCTACAGAAAGAGTGTTTCAGAACTGCTCAATCAAAACTAAGGTTCAAATCTGTTAGTTGAATGCACAGAACAGAGAGGAGTTTCACAGATATCTTCTGTGTAGTTTTTATTTGATCTTATTCCTTTTTCCACTATAGGCCTCTTAGCACCCAGAATGTCCACTTGTATTTTCTACAGAAAGAGTCTTTCAGAATTGCTCAATCAAAACTAAGGTTCAACTCTGTTAGTTGAAAGCACAGAACAGAAAGAAGTTTCACAGATTGCTTCTTTGTAGTTTTTGTTTGAAGATATTCCCATTTCCACTATAGGCCTCCTAGCGCCCTGAATGTCCAATTGCATTTTCTATAGAAAGGGTGTTTCAGAAGTGCTCAATCAAAAGAAAGGTTCAACTCTGTTAGATGAATGCAAAGAACAGAAAGAAGTTTCACAGAATGCTTCTGTGTAGTTTGTATTTGAAGGTATTTCTTTTTCCGCTATAGGCCTCTTAGCGCTCCGAAGTTCCACTTGCATTTTCTACAGAAAGAGTGTTTCAGAACTTCCCAATCAAAAGTAAGGTTCAACTCCGTTAGTTGAATGCACAGAACAGAGAGAAGTTTCACAGATAGCTTCTGTGTAGTTTTTATGTGAACTTTTTCCTTTTTCCACTATGGTCCTATTAGCGCCCTGAATGTCCACTTTTATTTTCTACAGAAAGAGTGTTTCAGAACTGCTCAATCAAAACTGAGGTTCAACTCTGTTAATTGAATGCACAGAACAGTAAGAAGTTTCACAGATTTCTTCTGTGCAGTTTTTTTTTGAAAATATTCCTTTTCCACTATCGGCCTCTTAGCGCCCTGAATGTCCAACTGCATTTTCTACAGAAAGAGTGTTTCAGAACTGGTCAATCAGAAGTAAGGTTAAACTCTGTTATTTGAATGCACAGAACAGAAAGAAGTTTCACAGAATGCTTCTGTGTAGTTTTTATTTGAAGATATTACTTTTTCCGCTATAGCCGTCTTTTCGCTCTGAATGTCCACTTTCATTTTGTACAGAAAGTGTGTTTCAGAACTGCTCAATCAAAAGTAAGGTTCAACTCTGTTAGTTGAATGCACAGAACAGAAAGAAGTTTCACAGATTGCTTCTTTGTAGTTTTTGTTTGAAGATATTCCCTTTTCTACTATAGGCCTCTTAGCGCCATGAATGTCCACTTGCATTTTCTACAGAAAGAGTGTTTCAGAACTGTTCAATCAAAATTAAGGTTCAACTGTGTTAGTTTAAAGAACAGAACCGTAAGAAGTTTCACAGATTGCTTCTGTGTAGTTTTTATTTGAAGGTATTCCTTTTTCCACCATAGGCCTCTTAGCGCCATGAATGTCCACTTGCATTTTCTACAGAAAGGGTGTTTCAGAACTGCTCAATAAAAATTAAGGTTGAACTCTGTTAGTTGAATGCACAGAACTGTAAGAAGTTTCACAGATAGCTTCTTTGTAGTTTTTATTTGAACATATACCTTTTTCAACTATAGGCCTCTTAGTGCCCTGAATGTTCACTTCCATTTTCTGCAGAAGGAGTGTTTCATAACTGCTCAATATAAACTAAGGTTCAACTCTGTTAGTTGAATGCACAGAACAGTAAGAAGTTTCACAGATTCCTTCTGTGCAGTTTTTATTTGAAAATATTCCTTTTCCACTATAGGCCTCTAAGCGCCCTGAATGTCTAATTGTATTTTCTACAGAAAGAGTGTTTCAGAACTGGTCAATCAGAAGTAAGGTTAAACTCTGTTATTTGAATGCACAGAACAGAAAGAAGTTTCACAGAATGCTTCTGTGTAGTTTTAATTTGAAGATATTACTTTTTCCGCTATAGGCGTCTTTTCGCTCTGAATGTCCACTTTCATTTTGTACAGAAAGTGTGTTTCAGAACTGCTCAATCAAAAGTAAGGTTCAACTCTGTTAGTTGAATGCACAGAACAGAAAGAAGTTTCACAGATTGCTTCTTTGTAGTTTTTGTTTGAAGATATTCCCTTTTCTACTATAGGCCTCTTAGCGCCATGAATGTCCACTTGCATTTTCTACAGAAAGAGTGTTTCAGAACTGTTCAATCAAAATTAAGGTTCAACTGTGTTAGTTTAAAGAACAGAACCGTAAGAAGTTTCACAGATTGCTTCTGTGTAGTTTTTATTTGAAGGTATTCCTTTTTCCACCATAGGCCTCTTAGCGCCATGAATGTCCACTTGCATTTTCTACAGAAAGAGTGTTTCAGAACTGCTCAATAAAAATTAAGGTTGAACTCTGTTAGTTGAATGCACAGAACTGTAAGAAGTTTCACAGATAGCTTCTTTGTAGTTTTTATTTGAACATATACCTTTTTCAACTATAGGCCTCCAAGTGCCCTGAATTTTCACTTCCATTTTCTGCAGAAGGAGTGTTTCATAACTGCTCAATATAAACTAAGGTTCAACTCTGTTAGTTGAATGCACAGAACAGTAAGAAGTTTCACAGATTCCTTCTGTGCAGTTTTTATTTGAAAATATTCCTTTTCCACTATAGGCCTCTAAGCGCCCTGAATGTCTAATTGTATTTTCTACAGAAAGAGTGTTTCAGAACTGCTCAATCAAAAGTCAGGTTAAACTCTGTTTGTTGAATGCACAGAACAGGAAGAAGTTTCACAGAATGCTTCCGTGTAGGTTTTATTTGAAGGTATTACTTTTTCCGCTATAGGCCTCTTAGCGCTCCGAAGGTCCACTTGCGTTTTCTACAGAAAGAGTGTTTCAGAACTTCTCAATCAAATATAAGGTTCAACTCCGTTAGTTGAATGCACAGAACAGAGAGAAGTTTCACAGATAGCTTCTGTGTAGTTTTTATGTGAACGTTTTCCTTTTTCCACTATAGTCCTCTTATCGCCCTGAATGTCCACTTGTATTTTCTACAGAAAGAGTGTTTCAGAAATGCTCAGTCAAAATTGAGATTGAATTCTGTTAGTTGAATGCACAGAACAGTAAGAAGTTTCACAGATTTCTTCTGTGCAGTTTTAATTTGAAAATATTCCTTTTCCACTATAGGCCTCTTAGTGCCCTGAATGTCCAATTGCATTTTCTGCAGAAAGAGTGTTTCAGAACTGCTCAATCAAAAGTTAGGTTAAACTCTGTTAGTTGAATGCACAGAACAGAATGTAGTTTCACAGAATGCTTCTGTGTAGTTTTTATTTGAAGATATTACTTTTTTCCGCTATAGGCCTCCTAGCGCTCCGAAGGTCCACTTGCATTTTCTACAGAAAGAGTGTTTCAGAACTGCTCAATCAAAGTAAGTTTCAACTCTGTTAGTTGAATGCACAGAACAGAAAGAAGTTTCACAGATTGATTCTGTGTAGTTTTTGTTTGAAGATATTCCTTTTTCTACTATGGGCCTCTTAGCGCCATGAATGCCAACTTGCATTTTCTACAGAAAGAGTGTTTCAGAACTGCTCAATCAAAACTAAGGTTCAACTCTCTTAGTTGAATGCAGAGAACAGAGAGCAGTTTCACAGATATCTTCTGTGTAGTTTTTATTTGAACTTATTCCTTTTTCCACTATAGGCCACTTGGCGCCCTGAATGTCCACTTGTATTTTCTACAGAAAGAGTGTTTCAGAACTGTTCAATCAAAACTAAGGTTCAACTCTGTTAGTTGAATGCACAGAACAGAAAGAAGTTTCACAGATTGCTTCTTTGTAGTTTTTGTTTGAAGATATTCCCTTTTGCACTATAGGCCTCTTAGCGCCATGAATGTCCACTTGCATTTTCTACAGAAAGAGTGTTTCAGAACTGCTCAATAAAAAGTACCATTCAACTATATTAGTTGAATGCACGGAACAGTAAGCAGTTTCGCAGATTGCTTCTGTGCAGTTTTTATTTGAAAATATTCCTTTTTCCACTATAGGCCTCTTAGCTCCCTGAATGTCCCATTGCATTTTCTATAGAAAGGGTGTTTCAGAAGTGCTCAATCAAAAGTAAGGTTCAACTCTGTTAGATGAATGCAAAGAACAGAAAGAAGTTTCACAGAATGCTTCTGTGTAGTTTGTATTTGAAGGTATTAATTTTTCCGCTATAGGCCTCTTAGAGCTCCCAAGGTCCACTTGCATTTTCTACAGAAAGAGTGTTTCAGAACTGTTCAATCAAAATTAAGGTTCAACTGTGTTAGTTTAAAGAACAGAACCGTAAGAAGTTTCACAGATTGCTTCTGTGTAGTTTTTATTGGAAGGTATTACTTTTCGACCATAGGCCTCTTAGCGACCTGAATGTCCACTTGCATTTTCTACAGAAAGGGTGTTTCAGAACTGCTCAATCAAAAGTAAGGTTGAACTCTGTTAGTTGAATGGACAGAACTGTAAGAAGTTTCACAGATAGCTTCTTTGTAGTTTTTATTTCAACATATACCTTTTTCAACTATAGGCCTCTTAGCGCCCTGAATGTTCACTTGCATTTTCTGCAGAAAGTGTGTTTCATAACTGCTCAATATAAACTAAGGTTCAACTCTGTTAGTTGAATGCACAGAACAGTAAGAAGTTTCACAGATTGTTTCTGTGTGGTTTTTATTTGAAGATATTCCTTTTCCCACTATAGGCCTCTCAGCGCCCTGAATGTCCACTTGCATTTTCTACAGAAAGAGTGTTTCAGAACTGCTCAATAAAAAGTACCATTCAACTATATTAGTTGAATGCACGGAACAGTAAGCAGTTTCGCAGATTGCTTCTGTGCAGTTTTTATTTGAAAATATTCCTTTTTCCACTATAGGCCTCTTAGCTCCCTGAATGTCCCATTGCATTTTCTATAGAAAGGGTGTTTCAGAAGTGCTCAATCAAAAGTAAGGTTCAACTCTGTTAGATGAATGCAAAGAACAGAAAGAAGTTTCACAGAATGCTTCTGTGTAGTTTGTATTTGAAGGTATTAATTTTTCCGCTATAGGCCTCTTAGAGCTCCCAAGGTCCACTTGCATTTTCTACAGAAAGAGTGTTTCAGAACTGTTCAATCAAAAGTAAGGTTAAACTCTGTTAGTTGAATGCACAGAACAGAGAGAAGTTTCACAGATTGCTTCTGTGTAGTTTTTATGTGAACTTTTTCCTTTTTCCACTATAGTCCTCTTAGCGACCTGAATGTCCACTTGTATTTTCTACAGAAAGAGTGTTTCAAAACTGCTCAATCAAAACTGAGGTTCAACTCTTTTAGTTGAATGCACAGAACAGTAAGAAGTTTCACAGATTTCTTCTGTGCAGTTTTTATTTGAAAATAATAGTTTTCCACTATAGGCCTCTTAGCGCCCTGAATGTCCAGTTGCATTTTCTACAGAAAGAGTGTTTCAGAACTGCTCAATCAAAAGTAAGGTTAAACTCTGTTTGTTGAATGCACAGAACAGGAAGAAGTTTCACAGAATGCTTCTTTGTAGGTTTTATTTGAAGGTATTACTTTTTCCGCTATAGGCCTCTTAGCGCTCCGAAGGTCCACTTGCATTTTCTACAGAAAGAGTGTTTCAGAACTTCTCAATCAAAAGTAAGGTTCAACTCCGTTAGTTGAATGCACAGAACAGAGAGAAGTTTCACAGATAGCTTCTGTGTAGTTTTTATGTGAACGTTTTCCTTTTTCCACTATAGTCCTCTTATCGCCCTGAATGTCCACTTCTATTTTCTACAGAAAGAGTGTTTCAGAACTGTTCAATCAAAATTGAGATTGAACTCTGTTATTTGAATGCACAGAACAGTAAGAAGTTTCACAGATTTCTTCTGTGCAGTTTTAATTTGAAAATATTCCTTTTACACTATAGGCCTCTTAGTGCCCTGAATGTCCAATTGCATTTTCTGCAGAAAGAGTGTTTCAGAACTGCTCAATCAAAAGTAAGGTTCAACTCTGTTAGATGAATGCAAAGAACAGAAAGAAGTTTCACAGAATGCTTCTGTGTAGTTTGTATTTGTAGGTATTACTTTTTCCGCTATAGGCCTCTTAGCGCTCCGAAGGTCCACTTGCATTTTCTACAGAAAGAGTGTTTCAGAACTTCTCAATCAAAGTAAGGTTCAACTCTGTTAGTTGAATGCACAGAACAGAAAGAAGTTTAACAGATTGAGTCTGTGTAGTTTTTGTTTGAAGGTATTCCTTTTTCTACTATGGGCCTCTTAGTGCCATGAATGTCCACTTGCATTTTCTACAGAAAGAGTGTTTCAAAACTGCTCAATCAAAAGTAAGGTTCAACACTATTAGTTGAATGCACAGAACAGAGAGAAGTTTCACAGATATCTTCTGTGTAGTTTTTATTTGAACTTATTCCTTTTTCCACTATAGGCCACTTAGCGCCCTGAATGTCCACTTGTATTTTCTACAGAAAGAGTGTTTCAGAACTGTTCAATCAAAACTAAGGTTCAACTGTGTTAGTTGAATGCCCAGAACAGAAAGAAGTTTCACAGATTGCTTCTTTGTAGTTTTTGTTTGAAGATATTCCCTTTTCCACTATAGGCCTCTTAGCGCCATGAATGTCCACTTGCATTTTCTACAGAAAGAGTGTTTCAGAACTGTTCAATCAAAATTAAGGTTCAACTGTGTTAGTTTAAAGAACAGAACCGTAAGAAGTTTCACAGATTGCTTCTGTGTAGTTTTTATTGGAAGGTATTCCTTTTCCACCATAGGCCTCTTAGCGCCCTGAATGTCCACTTGCATTTTCTACAGAAAGGGTGTTTCAGAACTGCTCAATCAAAAGTAAGGTTGAACTCTGTTAGTTGAATGCACAGAACTGTAAGAAGTTTCACAGATAGCTTCTTTGTAGTTTTTATTTGAACATATACCTTTTTCAACTATAGGCCTCTTAGCGCCCTGAATGTTCACTTGCATTTTCTTCAGAAAGGGTGTTTCATAACTGCTCAATATAAACTAAGGTTCAACTCTGTTAGTTGAATGCACAGAACAGTAAGAAGTTTCACAGATTGTTTCTGTGTGGTTTTTATTTGAAGATATTCCTTTTCCCTCTAAAGGCCTCTCAGCGTCCTGAATGTCCACTTGCATTTTCTACAGAAAGCGTGTTTCAGAACTGCTCAATAAAAACTACCATTCAACTATATTAGTTGAATGCACGGAACAGTAAGCAGTTTCGCAGATTGCTTCTGTGCAGTTTTTATTTGAAAATATTCCTTTTTCCACTATAGGCCTCTTAGCTCCCTGAATGTCCAATTGCATTTTCTATAGAAAGGGTGTTTCAGAAGTGCTCAATCAAAAGTAAGGTTCAACTCTGTTAGATGAATGCAAAGAACAGAAAGAAGTTTCACAGAATGCTTCTGTGTAGTTTGTATTTGAAGGTATTACTTTTTCCGCTATAGGCCTCTTAGCGCCATGAATGTCCACTTGCATTTTCTTCAGAAAGGGTGTTTCATAACTGCTCAATATAAACTAAGGTTCAACTCTGTTAGTTGAATGCACAGAACAGTAAGAAGTTTCACAGATTGTTTCTGTGTGGTTTTTATATGAAGATATTCCTTTTCCCACTATAGGCCTCTCAGCGCACTGAATGTCCACTTGTATTTTCTACAGAAAGAGTGTTTCAGAACTGCCCAATAAAAACTACCGTTCAACTATGTTAGTTGAATGCACGGAACAGTAAGAAGTTTCGCAGGTTGCTTCTGTGCAGTTTTTATATGAAAATATTCCTTTTTCCACTATAGGCCTCTTAGCTCCCTGAATGTCCAAATGCATTTTCCATAGAAAGGGTGTTTCAGAAGTGCTCAATCAAAAGTAAGGTTCAACTCTGTTAGATGAATGCAAAGAACAGAAAGAAGTTTCACAGAATGCTTCTGTGTAGTTTGTATTTGTAGGTATTACTTTTTCCGCTATAGGCCTCTTAGCGCTCCGAAGGTCCACTTGCATTTTCTACAGAAAGAGTGTTTGAGAAATTCTCAATCAAAAGTAAGGTTCAACTCCGTTAGTTGAATGCACAGAACAGAGAGAAGTTTCACAGATAGCTTCTGTGTAGTTTTTATGTGAACTTTTTCCTTTTTCCACTATAGTCCTCTTAGCGCCCTGAATGTCCAATTGCATTTTCTACAGAAAGAGTGCTTCAGAACTGCTCAACCAAAAGTAAGGTTAAACTCTGTTAGTTGAATGCACAGAACAGAAAGAAGTTTCACAAAATGCTTCTGTGTAGTTTTTATTTGAAGATAATACTTTTTCCGCTATAGGCCTCTTAGCGCTCCGAAGGTACACTTGCATTTTCTACAGAAAGAGTGTTTCAGAACTGCTCAGTCAAAAGTAAGGTTCAACTGTGTTAGTTGAATGCACAGAACAGAAAGAAGTTTCACAGGTTGCTTCTGTGTAGTTTTTGTTTGAAGATATTCCTTTTTCTACTATGGGCCTCTTAGTGCCGTGAATGTCCACTTGCATTTTCTACAGAAAGAGTGTTTCAGAACTGCTCAATCAAAACTAAGGTTCAAATCTGTTAGTTGAATGCACAGAACAGAGAGGAGTTTCACAGATATCTTCTGTGTAGTTTTTATTTGATCTTATTCCTTTTTCCACTATAGGCCTCTTAGCACCCAGAATGTCCACTTGTATTTTCTACAGAAAGAGTCTTTCAGAATTGCTCAATCAAAACTAAGGTTCAACTCTGTTAGTTGAAAGCACAGAACAGAAAGAAGTTTCACAGATTGCTTCTTTGTAGTTTTTGTTTGAAGATATTCCCATTTCCACTATAGGCCTCCTAGCGCCCTGAATGTCCAATTGCATTTTCTATAGAAAGGGTGTTTCAGAAGTGCTCAATCAAAAGAAAGGTTCAACTCTGTTAGATGAATGCAAAGAACAGAAAGAAGTTTCACAGAATGCTTCTGTGTAGTTTGTATTTGAAGGTATTTCTTTTTCCGCTATAGGCCTCTTAGCGCTCCGAAGTTCCACTTGCATTTTCTACAGAAAGAGTGTTTCAGAACTTCCCAATCAAAAGTAAGGTTCAACTCCGTTAGTTGAATGCACAGAACAGAGAGAAGTTTCACAGATAGCTTCTGTGTAGTTTTTATGTGAACTTTTTCCTTTTTCCACTATGGTCCTATTAGCGCCCTGAATGTCCACTTTTATTTTCTACAGAAAGAGTGTTTCAGAACTGCTCAATCAAAACTGAGGTTCAACTCTGTTAATTGAATGCACAGAACAGTAAGAAGTTTCACAGATTTCTTCTGTGCAGTTTTTTTTTGAAAATATTCCTTTTCCACTATCGGCCTCTTAGCGCCCTGAATGTCCAACTGCATTTTCTACAGAAAGAGTGTTTCAGAACTGGTCAATCAGAAGTAAGGTTAAACTCTGTTATTTGAATGCACAGAACAGAAAGAAGTTTCACAGAATGCTTCTGTGTAGTTTTTATTTGAAGATATTACTTTTTCCGCTATAGCCGTCTTTTCGCTCTGAATGTCCACTTTCATTTTGTACAGAAAGTGTGTTTCAGAACTGCTCAATCAAAAGTAAGGTTCAACTCTGTTAGTTGAATGCACAGAACAGAAAGAAGTTTCACAGATTGCTTCTTTGTAGTTTTTGTTTGAAGATATTCCCTTTTCTACTATAGGCCTCTTAGCGCCATGAATGTCCACTTGCATTTTCTACAGAAAGAGTGTTTCAGAACTGTTCAATCAAAATTAAGGTTCAACTGTGTTAGTTTAAAGAACAGAACCGTAAGAAGTTTCACAGATTGCTTCTGTGTAGTTTTTATTTGAAGGTATTCCTTTTTCCACAATAGGCCTCTTAGCGCCATGAATGTCCACTTGCATTTTCTACAGAAAGGGTGTTTCAGAACTGCTCAATAAAAATTAAGGTTGAACTCTGTTAGTTGAATGCACAGAACTGTAAGAAGTTTCACAGATAGCTTCTTTGTAGTTTTTATTTGAACATATACCTTTTTCAACTATAGGCCTCTTAGTGCCCTGAATGTTCACTTCCATTTTCTGCAGAAGGAGTGTTTCATAACTGCTCAATATAAACTAAGGTTCAACTCTGTTAGTTGAATGCACAGAACAGTAAGAAGTTTCACAGATTCCTTCTGTGCAGTTTTTATTTGAAAATATTCCTTTTCCACTATAGGCCTCTAAGCGCCCTGAATGTCTAATTGTATTTTCTACAGAAAGAGTGTTTCAGAACTGGTCAATCAGAAGTAAGGTTAAACTCTGTTATTTGAATGCACAGAACAGAAAGAAGTTTCACAGAATGCTTCTGTGTAGTTTTAATTTGAAGATATTACTTTTTCCGCTATAGGCGTCTTTTCGCTCTGAATGTCCACTTTCATTTTGTACAGAAAGTGTGTTTCAGAACTGCTCAATCAAAAGTAAGGTTCAACTCTGTTAGTTGAATGCACAGAACAGAAAGAAGTTTCACAGATTGCTTCTTTGTAGTTTTTGTTTGAAGATATTCCCTTTTCTACTATAGGCCTCTTAGCGCCATGAATGTCCACTTGCATTTTCTACAGAAAGAGTGTTTCAGAACTGTTCAATCAAAATTAAGGTTCAACTGTGTTAGTTTTAAGAACAGAACCGTAAGAAGTTTCACAGATTGCTTCTGTGTAGTTTTTATTTGAAGGTATTCCTTTTTTCCACCATAGGCCTCTTAGCGCCCTGAATGTCCACTTGCATTTTCTACAGAAAGGGTGTTTCAGAACTGCTCAATAAAAATTAAGGTTGAACTCTGTTAGTTGAATGCACAGAACTGTAAGAAAGTTTCACAGATAGCTTCTTTGTAGTTTTTATTTGAACATATACCTTTTTCAACTATAGGCCTCCAAGTGCCCTGAATTTTCACTTCCATTTTCTGCAGAAGGAGTGTTTTCATAACTGCTCAAATAAACTAAGGTTCAACTCTGTTAGTTGAATGCACAGAACAGTAAGAAGTTTCACAGATTCCTTCTGTGCAGTTTTTATTTGAAAATATTCCTTTTCCACTATAGGCCTCTAAGCGCCCTGAATGTCTAATTGTATTTTCTACAGAAAGAGTGTTTAGAACTGCTCAATCAAAAGTCAGGTTAAACTCTGTTTGTTGAATGCACAGAACAGGAAGAAGTTTCACAGAATGCTTCCGTGTAGGTTTTATTTGAAGGTATT
>NW_022097273.1:0-4721 GCF_006542625.1 Nomascus leucogenys
GGCTAGAGTGCAGTGGCGTGATATCAGCTCACTGCCACCTCCGCCTCCTGGGTTCAAGCAATTCTCTGGCATCAGCGTGTTGAGTAGCTGGGATTACAGGCATGCACAACCATGCCGGGCTAATTTTTGTATTTTTACTAGAGATTGGGTTTCACCATGTTGGCCAGGCTGGTCTCGAACTCCTGACCTTGTGAGCCACCATGTCTGGTCTAGGGTGCGTAGGATGCCTTCTCTTTGGGTTCATTTATTCTGTCCTGTGCAGAGGCTCTAATGTTGTACTTAGTCTCTCAGGTTTATATTTGCATTTGTTGGCAGTGATTTATGTGTCCCGTACAAAAAAAGAGATTGTTAAGCCATTTTATTGTCTACAAGTATTTATCCCCTCATTTTTCCTTCTCTTTTCTTTTTTCTTTTTGCAACCTATGTGCACAGGGCCACGTTTCCCCCAAATATACGCTAATCCCATGTTTTCTCCTTGGAGTGTTTGCTTTCAGGATTGAATTTAACTGTTTGATGTTTTTCATAGATTTCTGTGTATTGGGCAGCATAGGGGTGCTATTTCAATCTTGTGCACATGACTACCCAGTTTTCTCAACTGGTGTGCCTTGGTGTGCTTTTGCAAAATGTGTGCCCTAAATATAATTTTGGGTTGATTACTTGGCTCCCTCATTTTGTCCATTTGGTTATCTTTCTATATTTATGCCAGTCAGTGATTGCTTGGACGACTGTAGGTTTTGTTTTATCTATCATCCATGTGTGTATATATGTATCTATCTATAATATATTCTAATCCTATTTTTTGTTTTTTGCTTTTTTTGAGACATCTTATCGCTCTGTCACCCAGGCTGGAGTTCAGCGCTGCGATCTTGGCTCATTGCAGCCTTGACCTCCCGGGCTCAAGTCCTCCCTCCTCAACCTCCCAAGTAGCTGGGACTACAGGTGGGCACCACCATGCCCCACTAATTTTTTTGTACTTTTTGTAGAGGTAGGTTTTGCCATGTTGCCCAGACTTCTCTCGAACTCCCAGGCTCAAGTGGTCTGCCTGCCTCAGCCTCCCAAAGTGCCGTGAGTACTTGTGGGAGCCACTGTGCCCGGGAAACCCTGTTTTAAAATATATATATAATTGACTATTTTGATTAAATTGCAGGTTAGTTACATGTGAACATTTGATAACACCGACGCTTGTGGCCACTGATCCCGTCACTGACAGACAGTGAGCAAAGTGCCTGTCAGGTGGTTCTTCCGCCCACCCCCTTTCTGCCTCCTTTTTTCATCTGATAGTGCCCAGTGTCTACTGTTTCCATATTTATGTTTGAATGTATTCACTGTTCAGCTCCCACTCATAAGTGAGAACATGGAGTATTTGGTTTTCTGTTCTTGCCTTGGTTTGCTAAGCGTGATAATCCCCAGGTCTATCCATGCTGCTTAGGACATGATTGTGTGTTTTTCTTATGGCTGCGTAGTATTTTGTGGTGTGTATGCCCCACATTTAAAAAAAAAGTCGAATCCACTGTTGCTGGTCACCTAGGATGCTTCCACGTCTTTGTTCTTGTGAGTGGCACAGCCGTGAATGCACGAGAGCATGTGTCTTTTTGATAGAAGGATTTTTTGCCTTTAGGGTAGGTACCAAGTAGTGGGATTGCTGGGTCTGATGGTAGTTCTGTTTTAAGTTCTTTGAGAGTCTCTAAACTGCTTTGCACAGTGTGAACGTTTTCACGTTGACCAAGAATGTAGCAGCATTCCCTTTCCTTTGCTTCTCGCCAGCATGTTGTTTTGACTTTGGAAAAATGGCCATTCTTACCAGCATGAGATGGTATCTCATTGTGTTTGTGAGTTGCATTTCACTGATGATTAGTGAGGTTGTGCATTTTTTCATGTCCGTTGATTACTTGAACGTCTTTTATTTTTTTTTTTTTTATTTTATGAGACAGTGTTTCTCTTTGTTGCCCAGACTGGAGTGCAGTGGCGCAATCTTGGCTCACTGCAACCTCCACCTCCTGGGTTCAGGCGATTCTCCTGCGTTTAAATGGTACAAACTTTTCACTTGGGATGATGCGAAAGTTATGGAAATTGATAATGGTAATGACTCTATTGCTTTTTTGTAAGAGATGGTGTCTTGCTCTGTTGCCCAAGCTGGAATGCAGTGGTGCAATGATAGCTCACGGCATCCTTGAACTCTTGGGTCTAGGCAAGTGGGTCTAGGCAAGCCTCCTGCCTCAGACTCCTGAGTAGCTGGGACTACAGGTGCAAGCCACCATGCCAGGCAATTCTATCACATTGTGAATGTACTTGACACCACTGGATTTTACAGTTAAAAGTGATTTAAATGGCAAATTTTACGTTGTGTATATTTTATGACAAAAATATACTTGTTCAAATGTCAAAATATATACAATGTTATATTCATAAAATTTTCCTTTTCACACTTATGTATTTATCCTATTCTAACTCATTCTCATCAATTAAAAAAGCACTGTAATTACTGGTCATTATGTACTAAACTTTCTATACTTCACGTTGAAGCCCTAACCCCCAATGTTACCGTATTTGGAGACAGAGCATTACAGAGGGTAATTAAGATGAAATGAGATCATAAGGACCTCATAAGAGGAGATTAGAAAATGGGCAACATAAAATGAGATGAGGACAGAGTGAGAAGGTGGTCATCTACAAGTGTGGATACATCTTCAGTTTGTGTGGAGTAACAGTTGAAGGGCTCGCCCATCCTATAATGAAAGTTGGAACAGGTGCCTTGGGCGGGCTCCAGGATTAACTGATCTATTCGCTGCATCCCACTGTGGGACCCCAGAGGGAAAGAAGCACTGTGGAGATTCCTGAGACATTAGAAATGGAGCCCGAGAAGTTTCCAGGACACCCACATGGGCTCCAGGTGAAGCAGGGGCCCAGGGAGACCTTGTCTGAGCCCTGAGTGTGACGCAGCGCCTGGCCACTAGGGGGAGGCAAACTCTGTGAATCCTGTGGGACCTGAGCTCTTGCTCTGAGCCCTGCCCTTGCTAATCACTAGCCCTGGGAGGGAGCAGGTTTGCATGGAATGTGATGCCCCTGCCCAGTCCTTCACTGAGGGGATAAGAGGCTTTGGGGCCTCAGGCTCAGCTGAGAGACTGAAGAACCCAGCATTGCAGCAGCTCCGCCATGGCCTGGGCTCTGCTCCTCACCCTCCTCAGTCTCCTCACAGGTCAGGGTGGGCAATGGGCTGGGCCCCCAGAGGGACCCCCACCTCCCAGCCCCCTGCTCCCCACCCCTGCTCTTCCTCTTCCAACAGCTCATCAGCCACCTACCAACAGGAGCCCTCATGGGTGTCTGTGTTTCCAGGGTCCCTCTCCCAGCCTGTACTGACTCAGCCACCCTCGGCATCGGCCTCCCTGGGAGCATCGGTCACACTCGCCTGCACCCTGAGCAGTGGCTACAGTAATTATAAGGTGGACTGGCACCAGCAGAGACCAGGGAAGGGCCCTCGGTTTGTGATGCGAGTGGGCACTGGTGGGATTGTGGGATCCAAGGGGGATGGCATCCCTGATCGCTTCTCAGGCTCGGGCTCGGGCCTGAATCGGTACCTGACCATCAAGAACATCCAGGAAGAGGATGAGAGTGACTACCACTGTGGGGCAGACCATGGCAGTGGGAGCAACTTCGTGTAACCCACAGTGACACAGGCAGAGGGGAAGTGAGACAAAAACCTCCCGGCTGATCTACTCTGTCCACACTTCCTTCCCACTGGCCTGACTCACAGTTCAGAGGCCTGTCTCCTAACTCCGTATTTAAAGTTTTCACCTTCCTAGACATTTTGGAGCTCTAATTCACAGCAAATGTTCCCTGTGTGTAAATATTTTCTCAAGAGCTTTTAAACATTGAAGTTTGCACACCAACATTTGTGGTGGTTTTTGCCACTCACCTGTCCTCTGATGGGATTTAAGTTTCCAGGTTGTAGAGCTGCTCACAGGTGCATTTATAGGGAAATCACTGTCACCAGCTCCCACTACCTTTGCCCATATTCAACATTTGTGAGCTGCCTATACAGTGATGGGAACTGACAATTTCCTGGAGACATAAGGCCTTCACGCTGACTCACAGGGTCACATAATCGACGTGGACTTCAGCCATCTCCAATCACCTCCATGTGCACAGAGCTCTCATGGTGCATGTGCTTGGCTGTCCTAGAAAGAGAGAATTGACACACACGGAAGATAGGAGAATGTGAGCCTGCTCTGTATCTGAGATTCTGGGAGAGGCCCCCACTGCCTTCACAGAATAAATTCCTTCACATGCAGGGAGAGAGCTCTGGTGGAATCACTCTGCAATGCCTTCTGATGACAAATACCTGGATTGAGGTCAAATTTCACGGGTTAATAACCCTTTTCAAGACTACCTCCACTACAGACTCCAGTTCCCAGGCATTAAGACTGAGGACCCTTGTAGACAACCAAGATGGGGCTGGACCAGCAGGAGCAATGGGTAACTGTCCCAGGCCCTGCCTTGGGGCTGCTCACAGCTGGGTGAGCCCCACTGGCCACAGGCTGGCAGAGGCTGAGCTGCTCCCTGTGCTCACTGATGAGACTCAGCAGCCTAGTCCTCTCAGGGTCCAGCAAAGCCTCTTGGGCAGGGTCCTGTGCCTGTTCCAACAGCTGCTCCCTCGAGGACCCTCCTGGGCCCACACTCAGAGCAGCTCCTTCCTCAACCTCCTCTGTCCTCACGTCCCCTCT
>NW_022097274.1:0-15912 GCF_006542625.1 Nomascus leucogenys
GTTCTGAAACACTCTTTCGGTAGAAACTGCAATTTGACATTCCGAGCACTAAAGGGCCTATAGTGGAAAAAGTGATATCTTCAAATAAAAAACTACAGAGAAGAATTCTGTGAAACTTCTTTCTGTTCTCTGCATTCAACTAACAGAGTTGAAGGTTACTTTTGATTGAGCAGTTCTGAAACACTCCTTCTGTAGAAACTCCAAGTGGACATTCGGAGCGCTAAGGGGCCTATAGTGGAAAAAGGAATATCTTCAAATAAAAACTACACACAGCATTCAGTGAATCTTCTTTCTCCTCTGTCCCTTCAACTAACAAAGTTGAAGCTTACTTTTGATTGTGCAGTTCTGAACACTCTTTATGTAGAAACTGGAAGTTGACATTAGGTGCGCTAAAGGGCCTATGGTGGAAAAAGGGATATCTTCAAATAAAGACTACACAGAAGCATTCTGTGAAACTACTTTCTGTTCTGTGCATTCACCTAGAGAGTTGAAGCTTACTTTTGATTGAGCCAGTTCTGAAACACCTTTCTGTAGAAACTGCAAGTGGAATTCGAGCAAAACTGGGGCTATAGTGGAAAAAGGAATATCTACAAAAAAAACTACTCAGAAGAATTCTGTGGAACTCTTTCTGTTCTGTCCATTCAACTAACAGAGTTGGAGCTTACTTTAGATTGAGCAGTTCTGAAACACTCTTCTGTAGAAACTGCAAGTTGACATTCCGAGCGCTAAATGGCCTATAGTGGAAAAAGGGATATCTTCAAATTAAAAAACTACACAGGAGCATTTTTGTGAAACTCTTTCTGTTCTCTGCATTAAAATAACAGATTTGAAGCTTACTTTTGATTGAGCAGTTATGAAACGCCCTTTCTGTAGAAACTGCAGGAGGACATTCGGAGTGCTAAGGGGCCTATAGTGGAAAAAGGAATATCTAAAAATAAAAACTACAGAGAAGCATTCTGTGAAACTACTTTCTGTTCTGTGCATTCAGCTAACTAAGTTGAAGCTTACTTTTGATTGAGCAGTTCTGAAACAATTTTTCTGTAGAAACTGCAAGTGGACGTTCAGAACGCTCAGGAGCCTATAGTAGAAAAAGAAATATCTCCAAATAAAAACTACAGAGAAGCATTCTGTGAAAGTTCTTTCTGTTCTGTGCATTCAACTAATAGGGTTGAATCTTACTTTTGATTGAGCAGTTCTGAAACACTCTTTCTGTAGACCTGCAAGTGGACATTCTGAAAGCAAAGGGGCCCGTAGTTGGAAAAAGGAATATATTCAAATAAAAACCACACAGAAGCATTCTGTGAAACTTCTTCCTGTTCTGTCCATTCCACTAACAGAGTTGAAGCTTACTTTTGATTGAGCAGTTCTGAAACACTCTTTCTGCAGTAACTGGAAGTTGACATTCCGTGTGCTAAATGGCATATAGTGGAAAAATTGATATCTTCAAATAAATACTACACAGTAGCTTTCTGAGAAACAACTTTCTGTCCCATGCATTCAACTAACAGGGTTGAAGCTTTATTTTGATTCAGCAGTTCTGAAACACCCTCTCTGTAGAAACTGCAGGTGGACATTCAGAGAGCTAAGGGGCCTATAGTGGAAAAAGGAATCTCTCCAAATAAAAACTACACAGAAGCATTCAGTGAAACTTCTTTCTGTTCCTGCATTCAACTAACAGAGTTGAAGCTTAATTTTCATTGTGCAGTTCTGAAACAGTCTTTCTGTAGAAACTGCAAGTGGACATTCGGAGCGCTAAGGTGTCTGTAGTTTAAAAAGTAATATCTTCAAATAAAAACTACACAGAAGCATTCTGTGAAACTTCTTTCTGTTCTGTGCATTCAACTAACAAAATTGAAGCTTACTTTTGATTGAGCAGTCTGAAAACTCTTTCTGTAGAAACTGCAAGTGGACATTCGATCGCTAAGGGGCCTATAGTGGAAAAAGGAATAACTTCAAATAAAAACTACACAGAAGCATTCAGTGAAACCTCTTTCTTTTCTGTGCATTCAACTAACAGAGTTGAAGCTTACTTTTGATTGAGCAGTTCTGAAACACTCTTTCTGTAGAAACTGCAAGTTGACATTCCGAGCGCTAAAGGGCCTATTGTGCAAAAAGGGATATCTTCAAATAAAAACTACACAGAAGCATTCTGTGAAACTTCTTTCTGTTCTGTGCATTCAACTAACAGAGTTGAAGCTTACTTTTGATTGAGCAGTTCTGAAACACCCTTACTGTAAAAACTGCAGGTGGACATTCGGAGCACTAATGGGCCTACAGTGGAAAAAGAGATATCTCCAAATAAAAACTACACAGAAGCATTCTGTGAAACTTCTTACTGTTCTGTCCATTCAACTAACAGCGTTGAAGCTTACTTTTGATTGAGCAGTTCTGAAACACTCTGTAGAAACTGCAAGTTGACATTCCGAGAGCTAAAAGGCCTATAGTGGAAAAACGTATATATTCAAATAATAACTACACAGAAGCATTCTGTGAAGCTTCTTTCTGTTCTGTGCATTCAACTAACAGAGTTGAAGCTTACTTTTGATTGAGCACTTCTGAAACACCCTTTCTGTGGAAACTGCAAGGGGACAATCGGAGCGCTATGGGGCCTATAGTGGAAAAAGTAATATCTCCAAATAAAAACTACACAGAAGTATTCTTTGAAACTTCCTACTGTTCTGTGAATTCAACTAACATTGTTGAAGCTTACTTTTGATTGAGCAGTTCTGAAACACTCTTTCTGTAGAAACTGCAAGTGGACATTCTGAACACTAAGGGGCCTAAAGTGGAAAAAGGAATATCTTCAAATAAAAACTACACAGAAGCATTCTTTAAACTTCTTTCTGTTCTGTCCATTCAACTAACAGGGTTGAAGCTGACTTTTGATTGAGCAGTTCTGAAAAACTCTTTCCGTAGAAACTGCAATTTGACATTCCAATCGCTAAGGAGAATGTAGTGGAAAATGGAATATCTTCAAATAAAAACTACACAGAAGCATTCTGTGAAACGTCTTTCTGTTCTGTCCATTCAACTAACAGAGTTGAAGGTTACTTTTGATTGAGCAGTGCTGAAACCCTCTTTCTGTAGAAACTGCAAGTTGACATTACCAGCGCTAAGGGGCCTATAGTGGAAAAAGTTATATCTCCAAATAAATACTACAAAGAAGCATTCTGTGAAACTTATTTCTATTCTGTGCATTCAATTAACAGAGTTGAAGCTTACTTTTGATTGAGCACTTCTGAAACACACTTTCTGTAGAAACTGCAAGTGGACATTCAGAGCGCTTAGGGGACTATAGTGGAAAAAGGAATATCTTCAAATAAAACTACACAGAAGCATTCTGTGAAACTTCTTTCTGTTCTGTGCATTCAACTAACACAGTTGAAGCTTACTTTTGATTGAGCAGTTGTGAAACACTCTTTATGTAGAAACTGGAAGTTGACATTAGGTGCGCTAAAGGGCCTATGGTGGAAAAAGGGATATCTTCAAATAAAGACTACACAGAAGCATTCTGTGAAACTTCTTTCTGTTCTGTGCATTCACCTAAGAGAGTTGAAGCTTACTTTTGATTGAGCAGTTCTGAAACACTCTTTCTGTAGAAACTGCAAGTGCACATTCAGAGCGTTTAGGGGCTATGATGGATAAAGGAATATCTTCAAATAAAAATTACACAAAAGCATGCTGTGAAACTTCTTTCTCTTCTGTCCATTCAACTAACAGAGTTGAAGCTTATTTTGATTGGAGCAGTTCTGAAACACTCTTTCCATAGAACTGCAGGTGGACATTCGGAGCGCTAAGGGGCCTAGAGTGGAAAAAGGAATATCTTCAAATAAAAACTACACAGAAGCATTCAGTGAAACATCTTTCTGTTCTGTCCTTTCAACTAACAGAATTGAAGCTTACTTTTGATTGTGCAGTTCTGAAACACTCTTTCTGTAGAAACTGGAAGTTGAGATTCCGTGCGCTAAAGGGCCTGTAGTGTAAAAAAGCGTATCTTCAAAGAAAAACTACACAGAAGAGTTCTGTGAAAATTCTTTCTCTTCTGTGCATTCAGCAAACAGATTTGAAGCTTTCTATTGATTGAGCAGTTCTGAAACACTCTTTCTGTAGAAACTGCATGTGGACATTTTGAGGCGCTAAGTGGCCTTGAATAGAAAAAGGAATATCTTCAAATAAAAACTACACAGAAGCATTCAATGAAACTTCTTTCTATTCTGTCCTTTCAACTAACAGAATTGAAGCTTACTTTTGATTGTGCAGTCTGAAACACTCTTTCTGTAGAAACTGGAAGTTGAGATTCCATGCGCTAAAGGGCCTATAGTGGAAAAAAGCATATCTTCAAAGAAAAACTACACAGAAGCATTCTGTGAAAATTCTTTCTGTTTCTGTGCATTCAACAAACAGAGTTGAAGCTTTGCATTCGTTGTGCAGATCTGAAACACTCTTTCTGTAGAAAACTCCAAGTGGACATTCGGAGCGCTAAGGGGCCTATAGTGGACAAAGGAATATCTTCAAATAAACACTACACAGAAGCATTCTGTGAAATTGTTTCTGTTCTGTCCATTCAACTAACAGAGTTGAAGCTTACTTTTCATGGATCAGTTCTGAAACACTCTTTCTGTAGAAACTGTAAGGTGACATTTCTGAGCGCTTATTGGCCTACAGTGGAGAAAAAGGGGATATCTTCAAATAAAAACTACACAGAAACCTTCTGTGAAACTTCTTTCTGTTCTGTGCATTCAACTAACAGAGTTGAAGCTTACTTTGATTGAGGCAGTTCTGAAACACCCTTTCTGTAGAAACCGCAAGTGGACATTCGGAGCGCTAAGGGGCCTATAGTGGAAAAAGGAATATCTCCAAATAAAAACTACACAGAAGCATTCTGTGAAACTTCTTTCTTTCTGTGCATTCAACTAACAGGATTGAAGCTTACTTTTGATTGAGCAGTTCTGAAACACACTTTCTGTAGAAACTGCAAGTGGACATTAGGAGCGCTAAGGGATCTATAGTGGAAAAAGGAATATCTCCAAATAAAAACTACACAGAAGCATTGTGTGAAACGGCTTTCTATTCTCTGCATTCTACTAACAGGATTGAAGCTTACTTTTGATTGAGCAGTTCTGAAACTCTCTTTCTGTAGAAAACTGCAAGTGGACATTCGGAGCGTGTAGGGGCCTAGATTGGAAAAAGGAAATATCTTCAAATAAAGACTGCACAGAAGCATTCTGTGAAACTTCTTTCTGTTCTGTCCTTTTCAACTAGCAGAGTTGAAGCTTACCTTTTGATGCAGTTCTGAAACACTCTTTCTGTAGAAACTAGAAGTTGAGATTCCGTGCACTAAAGGGCCTATAGTGGAAAAAAAACATATCTTCAAGTAAAACTATACAGAAGCATTCTGTGAAAACTCTTTCTGTTCTGTGCATTCAACTAACAGATTTGAAGCTTTCCTATTGATAGAGCAGTTCCTGAAACACTTTTTATGTAGAAACTGCAAGTGGACATTCGGAGCGCTAAGGGGCCTATAGTGGAAAAAGGAATATCTTCAAATAAACACTACACAGAAGCTTTCTGTGAATCTACTTTCTGTTCTGTGCTTTCAACTAACGGAGTGAAGATTACTTTTGATTGAGCAGTTCTGAAACACTCTTTCTGTAGAAACTGCAAGGTGGACATTCGGAGCGCTAAGGGGCCTAGAGTGGAAAAAGGAATATCTTCAAATAAAAACTACAAGAAGCATTCAGTGAAACTTCTTTCTGTTCTGTCCTTTCAACTAACAGAGTTGAAGCTTACTTTTGATTGAGCAGTTCTGAAACAATATTACTGTAGAAACTGGAAGTTGACATTCCGAGCGCTAAGGGGCCTATAGTGGAAAAAAGCATATTTCAAAGAATAACCACAAAGAAGCATTCTGTGAAAATCCTTTCTCTTCTGTACATTCAACAAGCAGAGTTGAAGCTTTCTATTGATTGAGCAGTTCTGAAACACTCTTCTGTAGAAACTGCAAGTGGACATTCGGAATGCTAAGGGCCTAGTGTGAAAAAGAAATATCTCAAAATAAAAACTACACAGAAGCATTCAGTGAAACTTCTTTCTTTCTGTCCTTTTAACTAACAGAGTTGAAGCTTACTTTTGATGGAGCAGTTCTGAAACACCCTTTCTGTAGAAACTGGCAAGTGGACATTCGGAATGCTAAGGGGCCTATAGGGGAAAAAGGATTATCTCCAAATAAAAACTACACAGAATCATTCTGTGAAACTTCTTTCTGTTTGTGCTTCAACTAACAGAGTTGAAGCTTACTTTTGATTGAGCAGTTCTGAAACACTCTTTTTGTAGAAACTGCAAGTGGACATTCGGAGCGCTTAGGGGCCTATGGTGGATAAAGGAATATCTTCAAATAAAAACTACACAGAAGCATTCTGTGAAACTTCTTCTGTTCTGTCCATTCAACAAACAGAGTTGAAGCTTACTTTCATTGAGCAGTTCAGAACACCCTTTCTGTAGAAACTACATTTGGACATTCGGAGCGCTAAGGGGCCTATAGTGGAAAAAACAAACATCTCCAAATAAAAAAGCACACAGAAGCATTCTCTGAAACTTCTTTCTGTTCTGTGCATTCAGCTAACAGGGTTGAAGCTTACATTTCATTAAAGCCAGTTCTGAAAACACTTCTTTCTGTGCGAAACCTGCAAGGAGGTATATTCTGAACGCTAAGGGGCCTATAGAAGAAACGGAATACCTTCAAATAAAACTACACAGAACCATTCTGTTGAAACTTCATTTGTTCTGTCCATTCAACTAACAGAGTTGAAGCTGACTTTTCATTGAGCAGTTGTGAAACACTCTTTCTGTAGAAACTGCAAGTTGAGATTCTGAGCGCTAAGGAGCCTGTAGTGGAAAAAGTAATATCTCCAAATAAAAACTATACAGAAGCATTCTGTGAAACTTCTTTCGGTTCTGTGCATTCAAGTAACAGAGTTGAAGCTTACTATTGATTGTGCAGTTCTGAAACACTCTTTCTGTAGAAACTGGAAGTTGAATTCCGTGCGCTAATGGGCCTACAGTGGAAAAAAAGCATTCTTCAAAGAAAAACTTCACAGAAGCATTCTGTGAAAATTCTTTCTATTCTGTGCATTCAACTAACAGAGTTGAAGCTTTCTATTATTGAGCAGTTCTGAAACACTCTTTCTGTAGAACTGCAAGTGACATTCGGAGCGCTAAGGGCAGTAGTGGAAAAAGGATTATCTTCAAATATACACTACACAGAAGCACTCTGTGAAACTTCTTTCTCTTCTGTCCATTCAACTAACAGAGTTGAAGATTACTTTTGATTGATCAGTGCTGAAACACTCTTTCTGTAGAAACTGCAAATTGACATTCCGAGCGCTTACGAGCCTATAGTGGAAAAAGTGATATCTTCAATTAAAAACTACACAGAAGCATTCTGTGAAACCTCTTTCTGATCTGTGCATTCACCTAACAGAATTCAAGCTTACTTTTGATTGAGCAGTTCTGAAAACCCTTTCTGTTGAAACTGCAAGTGGACATTCGGGTCCCTAAGAAGCCTACAGTGGAAAAAGTAATATCCCCAAATAAAAACTACACAGAAGCATTCTGTGAAACAATTTCTGTACTGTGCATTCAAACTAACAGAATTGAAGCTTACTTTTGATCAAGCAGTTTCTGAAACATCTTTCTGTATAAACTGCAAGTTGACATTTCGAGCGCAAAATTGCCTAAAGTGTAAAAAGGGATATCTTCAAATAAAACTACACAGAAGCTTTCTGTGAATCTTCTTTCTGTTCTGTGCTTTCAACTAACGGAGTTGAAGCTTACTTTTGATTGAGCAGTTCTGAAACACCCTTTCTGTAAAACTGTAGGTGACATTCGGAACTAAGGGCCTAAGTGGAAAAGGAATATCTCAAATAAAACTACACAGAAGCATTCAGTGAAACTTCTTCTGTTCTGTCTTTCAACTAACGAGTTGAATCTTACTTTTGATTGAGCAGTTCTGAAACAATATTCCTGTAGAAACTGGAAGTTGAGATTCCGTGCACTAAAGGGCCTATAGTGGAAAAAAGCATATTTTCAAAGAATAACCACACAGAAGCATTCTGTGAAAATATTTTCTCTTCTGTGCATTCAACAAACAGAGTTGAAGCTTTCTATTGATTGAGCAGTTCTGAAACACTCTTTCTGTAGAAACTGCAAGTGGACATTCGGAATGCTAAGGGGCCTATAGTGGAAAAAGGAATATCTCCAAATAAAAACTACACAGAAGCATTCAGTGAAACTTCTTTCGGTTCTGTCCTTTTAACTAACAGATTTGAATCTTACTTCTGATTGAGCAGTTCTGAAACACCCTTTCTGTAGAAACTGCAAGTGGACATTCGGAGCGATAAGGGCCTAGAGTGGAAAAAGAAATATCTCCAAATAAAACTACACAGAAGCATTCTGTGAAACATCTTTTCTGTTCTGTGCATTCAACTAACAGGGTTGAAGATTACTTTTGATTCAGCAGTTCTGAAACACTCTTTCTGTAGGAACTCCATGACAAACATTCTGAATGCAAAGGGGCCTAGAGTGGAAAAAGGAATATCTTCAATAAAAACTACACAGAAGCATTCTGTGAAACTTCCTTCTGTTCTGTCTATTCAACTAACAGCGTTGAAGCTGACTTTTGATTGAGCAGTTCTGAAAACACTCTTTCTGTAGAAAGTCCAAGTTGACATTCCGAGCGCAAAGGAGCCTATAGTGGGAAAAAAGAAATATCTCCAAATAAAAACTACACAGAAGCATTCCGTGAATATTCTTTCTGTTCTCTGTGCATTCAACTAACAGTGCTTGAAGCTTACTTTTTGATTCAGCAGCTTCTGAAACACTCTTTCTGTAGAAACTGCAAGTGGACATTCTGAACCTATAAGGGCCTATAGTGGAAAAAAGGAATATCTTCACAATAAAAAACTACACAGACCATTCAGTGAAACTATTTTCCTGTTCTGTCCTTTCAACTAACAGAGTTGAAGCTTACTTTTGATTGAGCAGTTCTGAAACACTCTGTCTGTAGAAACAGGAAAGTTTGACATTTCCGTGCGCTAAGGGCCTATAGTGGAAAAAGGGATATCTTCAAAGAAACAACTACACAGAAGCATTCTGTGAAACTCTTTCTGTTCTGTGCATTCAACTAACAGAGTTGAATCTACCTTTTTTATTGAGCAGTCTGAAACACTCTTTCTGTAGAAACTGCAAGTGGACATTTGGAGCGCAATGGGGACTATTGTGGAGAAAGGAATATCTTGAAATAAAAACTACACAGAAGCATTCTGTGAAACTTCTTTCTGTTCTGTGCATTCAACAATTTACAGAGGTTGAAGCTTACTTTCGAATTGAGCAGTTCTGAAACACCCTTCTGTAGAAACGCAAGTGGACATTGGAGCACTAAGAGGCCCTATAGTGGAAAAAGAAACATCCCCAATAAAAACTACACAGGAGCATTTTGTGAAACTTCTTTCTGTACTGGGCATTCAACTAACAGAATTGAAGCTTACTTTTGATCGAGCAGTTCTGAAACAATCTTTCTGTGTAAACTGCAAGTTGACATTTCGAGCGCTAAAAAGCCTACAGTGCAAAAAGAAATATCTCCAAATAAAAACTACACAGAAGCATTCTGTGAAAATTCTTTCTGTTCTGTGCATTCAACAAACAGTCTTGAAGTTTTCTTTTGATTGAGCATTCTGAAACACTCTTTCTGTAGAAACTGCAAGTAGACATTCGCAGCGCTAAGGGGCCTAGAGTGGAAAATAATATCTTCAAATAATAAACTACACAGAAGAATTCTCTGAGACTTCTTTCTGTTCTGTCCTTTCAACTCACAGATTTGAAGCTGACTTTTGATGAGCAGTTCTGAAACACTCTTTCTGTAGAAACTGGAAGTTGAGATTCCTTGTGCTACAGGGGCCTATAGTGGAAAAAAGCATATCTTCAAAGGAAAACTACACAGAAGCATTCTCTGAAAATTATTTCTGTTCTGTGCATTCAACTAACACAGTTGAAGTTTTCTTTGATTGAGCACTTCTGAAACACTCTTTCTGTGGAAACTGCAAGAGGACATTCGGAGCGCTAAGGGCCTTGAGTGGAAAAAGGAATATCTTCAAATAAACACTACACAGAAGCATTCTGTGAAATTTCTTTCTGTTCTGTCCATTGAACTAACAGAGTTGAAGCTTACTTTTTATTGAGTAGTTCTCAAACACCCTTTCTGTAGAAACTGCAAGTGGACATTCGGAGCGCTAAGGGGCCTATAGTGGAAAAAGATATATCACAAATAAATACTACACAGAAGCATTCTGTGAAACTTCTTTCTTATCTGTGCATTCAACTAACAGGGTTGAAGATTACATTTGATTGAGCAGTTCTGAAACCACTCTTTCTGTAGAAACTGCAATTGGACATTCGGAGCGCTTAAGGGGCCTATAGTGGAAAAAGGAATATCTTCAAATAAAAACTACACAGAAGCATTCTGTGAAACTTCTTTCTGTTCTGTGCATTCAACGAACAGAAGTTGAAGCTACTTTTGATTGAGGCAGTTCTGAAACATCTTTTGTAGAAACTGCAAGTGGACATTCGGAGCACTAACGGTCCTATAGTGGAAAAAGGAATATCTTCAAATAAAAACTACACATAAGCATTCGGTGAAAACTTCTTTCTCTTCTGTCCGTCAACTAACAGAGTTGAAGCTTAACATTTGATTGAGCAGTTCAGAAAACACTCTTTCTGGTAGAAACTGCATGTTGACACTCGGATCGCTAAAGGGCCTGTAGTGGATAAGGGGATATCTTTCAGATGAAAACTGCACAGAAGCATTTTGTCAAAATTCTTTGTGTTCTGTGCATTCAACTAACAGAGTTGAAGCTTACGTTTGATTGAGCAGTTCTGAAAACACACTTTCTGTAAAAAACTGCAGGTGGACATTCGGAGCACTAAGGGGCCTATAGTGGAAAAAGTATAACCTCCAAATAAAAACTACAACAGAAGCATTCTGTGGAAAATTCTTCTGTTCTGTGCATTCAACTAACACAGTTGAAGCTTACTTTTGATTGAGAAGTTCTGAAACACTCTTTCTGTAGAAACTGCAGTGGACATTTCTAGCGCTAAGGGCCTATAGTGGAAAAAGGAATATCTTCAAATAAAAACTACACAGAAGCATTCTGTGAAACTTCTTTCTGTTCTGTGCATCAACTAACAGAGTTGAAGCTTACTTTTGATTGAACAGTTCTTGTAACACTCTTTCTGTAGAAATTGCAACTGGACATTCGGAGCGCTAAGGGGCCTATAGTGGAAAAAGGAATATCTTCAAATAGAAACTACAACATAAGCAATTCTGTGAAACTTCTTTCTGTTCTGTCCATTTCAACTGACAGAGTTGAAGCTTACATTTTTGAGCAGTTCTGAAACACTCTTTCGGTAGAAAAACTGCAAAGTTGACATTCCGAACCCTAAAGGGCCTTTAGTGGAAAAAGTGATATCTCCAAATAAAAACACACAGAAGCATTCTGTGAAACTTCTTTCTGTTCTGTGCATTCAACTAACAGAGTTGAAGCTTACTTTTGATTGAGCGGTTTCTGAAACACCCTTTCTGTAGAAACTGCAAGTGGACATTTGGAGCGCTTAGGGGCCTATAATGGAAGAAGTAATATCTTCAAATAAAAAATACACAGAAGCGGGGGTGGAGCCAAGATGGCCGAATAGGAACAGCTCCGGTCTCCAGCTCCCAGCCCCAGTGACACAGTAGACGAGTGATTCTGCATTTCTGCTTGAAGGTACCTGTTCATCTCACTAGGGAATGCCTAACAGTGGGTCAGGACAGTTGGTGAAGCACACCGTGCACGAGCCGAAGCAGAGTGAGTCACTGCCTCACTCGGGAAGCGCAAGGCGTCAGGGAGGTTCCCTTTCCTAGTCAAAAGAAAGTGGAAGCAGACGGCACTGGAATATCGGGGTCATTCCCATCCTAATACTGTGCTTTTTCCAACGGGCCCTGGAAAAACGGCACACTAGGAGATTGTGTCCCACACCTGGCTCGGAGGGTCCTATGCCAATGGAGTCCCGCTGATTGCTAGCACAGCAGTCTGAGATCAAACTTCAATGCGACAGCGAGGCTGGGGGGGGCGCCCACCATTGCCCAGGCTTGCCTTAGGTAAACAAAGCAGCCAGGAACCTCAAATGGGTGGAGCCCACCACAGCTCAAGGAGGCCTGCCTGCCTCTGTAGGCTCCACCTCTGGGGGCAGGGCACAGACAAACAAAAACTCAGCAGGAACCTCCACAGTCTTTAAATGTCCCTGTCTGACTGACAGCTTTGGAAGAGAGTAGTGGTTTCTCCAGCACGCAGCTGGAGATCTGAGAAGGACAGACTGCTCCTAAAAGTGGGTCCCTCACCCCTGAGCAGCCTAACTGGGAGGCACCGCTTCCAGTAGGGACCGACTGACACCTCATTCAGCCAGGAGTCCTCTGAGACAAAACTTTCAGAGAACTACTAGGACAGCTGAATTTGTGGTCTCACAAAAATCCGCTGTTCTGCAGCCACCGCTGCTGACACCCAGCCAAACAGGGTGTGCAGTGGATCTCTAGTAAAACTCCAACAGACCTGCAGCTGAGGGTCCTGTCTGGTAGAAGGAATATGTAACAAACAGAAAGGACATCTACACCAAAAAACCCATCTGTACATCACCAAACATCAAAGACAAAAAGTAGATAAAACCCCAAGAATGGGAGAGAAAACAGAGCAAGAAAAACTGGGAAACTCTAAAAACAGAGCACCTCTCCTCCTCCAAAGGAACGCAGTTCCTCACCAGCAACGGAACAAAAGCTGGATGGAGCATGACTTTGACGAGTTGAGAGAAGAAGGCTTCAGACGATCAAACTACACTGAGCTAATGAGAGGGAAATTCAAAACAATAGCAAAGAAGTTAAAATCTTTGAAAAAAAAATTAGAAGAATGGATAACTAGAATAACCAATGGAGAGAAGGGCTTAAAGGAGCTGATGGAGGTGAAAGCCAAGTTTCAGAGAACTACGCGAAGATTGCAGAAGCCTCAGTAGCAGATGCGATCAACTGGAAGAAAGGGTATCGCTGATGGAAGATAAATGAATGAAATGAAGAGAGAAGGGAAGTTTAGAGAAAAAGTTATAAAAAGAAAATGAACAAAGCCTCCAAGAAAATTGGGACTATGTGAAAAGACCAAACCTACGTCTGATTGGTGTACCTGAGAATGATGGGGAGAATGGAACCAAGTTCGAAAACTCTCTGCAAGATATTATCCAGGAGACCTTCCCCAATCTAGTAAGGCAGGCCAACATTCAGATTCAGGAAATACAGAGAACGCCACAAAGATACTCCTCGAGAAGAGCAACTCAAAGACACATAACTGTCAGATTCACCAAAGTTGGAATGAAGGAAAAAATGTTAAGGGCAGCCAGAGAGAAAGGTCGGGTTACCCACAAAGGGAAGCCCATCAGACTAACAGCTGATCTCTCGGCAGAAACTCTACAAGCCCGAAAGAGAGTGGGGGGCCGATATTCAACATTCTTAAAGAAAAGTATTTTCAACACAGAATTTCCTATCCTGCCAAACAAAGCTTCATAAGTGAAGGAGAAATAAAATACTTTACAGACAAGCAAACGCTTAGTGATTTTGTCACCACCAGGCCTGCCCTAAAAGAGCTCCTGAAGGAAGCACTAAACATAGAAAGGAACAATCGGTACCACCCACTGCAAAAACACGCAAAATTGCAAACACCATCGAGGCGAGGAAGAAACTGCAGCAACTAACGAGCAAAATAACCAACTAACATCATAATGACAGGATCAGATTCACACATAACAATATTAACGTTAAATGTAAATGGGCTAAATGCTCCAATCAAAAGATACAGACTGGCAAACTGGATAAGGAGTAAAGACCCATCAGTGTGCTGTATTCAGGAAACACATCTCACGTGCAGAGACACATATAGAATCAAAATAAAGGGATGGAGGAAGATCTATCAAGCAACTGGAAAACAAGAAAAGGCAGGGGTTGCAATCCTCGTCTCGATAAAATAGATTTAACCAACAAAGATCAAAAGAGACAAAGAAGGCCATTACATAATGGAAAAGGGATCAATTGAACAAGAAGAGCTAACTATCCTAAATATATATGCACCCAACACAGGAGCACCGAGATTCATAAAGCAAGTCCCGAAACACTCTCTCTGTAGAAACTGCAACTGGACATTCGGAGCACTTAGGGGCCTATAGTGGAAAAGGAATATCTTCAAATAAAAACTACACAGAAGAATTCTGTGAAAGTTCTTTCTGATCTGCGCACTCAACTAACAGAGTTGAACCTTACTTTTTATTGAGCAGTTCTGAAACACTCTTTCTGTAGAAACTGCAAGTGGACATTCGGAGCGCTAAGGGGCCTAGAGTGGAAAAAGGAATATCTTCAAATGAAAACTACACAGAAGCATTCTGTGAAACTTCTTTCTGTTCTGTGCATTCAAGTAAAAGAGGTGAAACCTTTGACTGAGCTGTTCTGAAACACTCTTTCTGTAGAAACTGCAAGCGGATATACGGAGCACTAAGGGACTTATAGTGGAAAAAGGAATATCTTCAAATATAAACTACACAGAAGCATTCTCAGAAATTTCATTCTGAACTATGCATACAACTAACAGAGTTGAACCTTACTTTGGATTGAGCAGTTCTGAAACCCTCTTTCTGTAGAAACTGCAAGTGCACATTCGGAGCACTTAGGGGCCTATAATGGAAAAGGAATACCTTCAAATAAAAACTACACAGAAGCATTCTATGAAACGTCTTTCTGATCTGTGCATTCAACTAACAGATTTGAACCTTACTTTGATTGAGGACTTCTGAAACACTCTTTCTGTAGAAACTGCAGGTGGACATTCGGAGAGCTAAGGGGCCTATAGTGGAAAAAGGAATATCGACAAATAAAAAATACACTGAAGCATTCTGTGAAACTTCCTTCTGATCTGTGCTTTCAAATAGAAGAGTTGAAGCTTACTTTTGATTAAGCAGTTCTGAAACCCTCTTTCTGTAGAAACGGTAAGTGGACATTTTGCGCTAAGGGCCCTATAATGGAAAAAGGAGTATCTTCAAATAAAAACTACACAGAAGAATTCTGTGAAACTTCTTACTGATCTGTGCATTCAACTAACAGAGTTGAACATTGCTTTTGATTGAGCAGTTCTGAAACACTCTTTCAGAGGAAACTGCAAGTGGACAATCGGAGCGCTAAGGGGCCTATAGTGGAAAAAGGAAAATCTTGAAATAAAAACTAAACAGAAGCACCCTCTTTAACTTCTTTCTGATCTGCGTATTCAACTAACAGAGTTGAACCTTACTGTTGATTGAGGAGCTCAGAAACACTCTTTCTGTACATACTGCAAGTGGTCATTCGGAGCGCTAAGGGACATACACAGGAAAAAGGAGCATCTTAAAATAAGAACTACACAGAAGAATTCTGTGAAACTTCTTTCTGATCTGTGCATTCAATTAACAGAGTTGAACCTCAATTTTGATTGTGCAGTTCTGAAACTCTCTGGAGAAACTGCAAGTGGACATTCGGAGCACTTTGGGCCTACAGTGGAAAAAGGAATGTCTTCAATGAAAAACTACACAGAAGCAGTCTGTGAAACTTCTTTCTGTTCTGTGCATTCAACTAACAGTGTTGAAGCTTACTTTTGATTGAGCAGTTCTGAAACACTCTTTCTGTAGAAACTGCAAGTTGACATTTCGAGTGCTAAAGGGCCTAAAGTGTAAAAAGGGATATCTTCAAATAAAAACTACACAGAAGCATTCTGTGAAACTACTTTCTGTTCTGTGCATTCAGCTAACAGAGTTGAAGCTTACTTT
>NW_022097275.1:0-44783 GCF_006542625.1 Nomascus leucogenys
ACTACACAGAAGCATTCTGAGAAAGTTGTTTATGATCTGTGGATTAAACTAACAGAGTTGAAACTTACTTTTGATTGCAGAATTTTGAAACACTCTGTAGAAACAGCAAGTGGACATTTGGAGCGCTGCGCGGCCTAATGTGGAAAAAGAATATCTTCAAATATAAACTGCACAGAAGCATTTTGTGAAACTACTTTCTGATCTGTGCAGTCAACTAGCAGAGTTGAACCCTACTTTTAATTGAGGAGTTTCGAAACACTCCTTCTGTAGAGACTGCAACTGGATATTTGGAACCTTATGCGGCATATCGCAGAAAAAGGAATATCTTCAAATAAAAACTACACAGCAGCATTCTGTGAAACTTGTTTCTGATCTGTGCATTCAACTGACAGAATTCAACCTTACTTTTGATTGAGGAGTTTTGAAACACTCTTTCCATATAAACTGCAGGTGGAGATTTGGAGCACTAAGAGACCTTTCGTGGAAAAAGGAATATGTTCAAATAAAAACTAAACAAAAGCATTCTGTGAAACTTTTTTCAGATCTGTGCATTCAACTAACATAATTGAACCTTTCTTTTGATTGAGGAGTTTTGAAATACTGTTTCTGTATAAACTGCAGTCGGACATTTGGAGCACTACGCGGCCAATCGTGGGAAAAGGAATATCTTCAAATAAAACCACACAGAAGCATTCTGGAAACAACTTTCTGATCTGTGCATTCAACTAACAGAGTTAAAACTTACTTTTGATTGAGGAGTTTTGAAACACTCTTTCTGTAGAAACTGCCAGTGGACATTTTGAGCGCTAAGAGGCCTATCGTGGAAAAAGGAATATCTTCAAATCAAAACTACACAGAAGCATTCTGTGAAACTTCTTTCTGGTCTCCGCATTCCACTAACAGAGTTGGACCTTACTTTTGATTGAGGAGTTTTGAAACACTCTTTCTGTTGAAACTGCAAGTGGACATTTGGAGCGCTAGGGGCCAATCGTGGGAAAAAGAATATCTTCAAATGAAAACTACATAGATATTCTGTGAAACTTCTTTCTGATCTGCATTCAACTACAGATTGAACCTTACTTTATTGAGGAGTTTTGAAACTCTTCTGTAGAAACTACAAGTGACATTGGAGCGCTACAGGCCTATCGTGGAAAAAGGAATATCTTCAAATAAAAACTACACAGAAGCATTCTGTGAAACTTCTTCTGATCTGTGCATTCAACTAACTGAGTTGAAACCTTACTTTTAATTGAGGATTTTAAACAGTCTCTGTAGAAATGCAAGCGGACATTTGGAGTGCTAAGAGGCCTCTAGGCCTATCTAGTGGAAAAAGGAATATCTTCAAATAAAAACTACACAGAAGCATTCTGTGAAACTCTTTCTGATCTGTGCATTCAACTAACTGAGTTGAATCTTACTTTTGATTGAGAGTTTGAACTCTCTTTCTGTAGAAACTGCAAGTGGACATTCGGAGCACTATGGGCCTATAGTGGAAAAAGGAATATCTTCAAATAAAAACTACACAGAAGCATTCTGTGAACTTCTTTCTGATCTGTACATTCAACTAACAAAGTTGAACCTTACTTTTGATTGAGGAGTTTTGAAACACTCTTTCTGTAGAAACTGCAAGTGGACATTTCGGAGCGTAGAGGCCTATAGTGGAAAAGGAATATCTCAAATAAAAACTACACAGAAGCATTCTGAGAAACTTTTATGATCTGTGCATTAAACTAACAGAGTTGAACTTACTTTTGATTGCAGAATTTTGAAACACTTTCTGTAGAAACAGCAAGTGGACATTTGGAGCGCTGCGCGGCCTATGTGGAAAAAGAATATCTTCAAATAAAACTGCACAGAAGCATTTGTGAAACTACTTTCTGATCTGTGCATTCAACTAGCAGAGTTGAACCCTACTTTTGATTGAGGAGTTTCGAAACACTCTTTCTGTAGAACTGCAAGTGGATATTTGGAAGCTTATGCCTATCGCAGAAAAAGGAATATCTTCAAATAAAAACTACACAGAAGCATTCTGTGAAACTTTTTCTGATCTGTGCATTCAACTAACAGATTGAATCTTACTTTTGATTGAGGAGTTTTGAAACACTCTTTCTGTATAAACTGCAGTGGAGATTTGGAGCACTAAGAGACCTATCGTGGAAAAAGGAATATGTTCAAATAAAAACTACAAGAAGCATTCTGTGAAACTTTTTTCTGATCTGTGCATTCAACTAACATAATTGAAACTTACTTTTGATTGAGGAGTTTTGAAAACTCTTTCTGTAAAACTGCAAGTGGACATTTGGAGCACTACGCGGCCAATCGTGGAAAAGGAATATCTTCAATAAAACACACAGAAGCATTCTGTGAAACTTCCTTCTGATCTGTGCATTCAACTAACAGAGTTCAAACTTACTTTTGATTGAGGAGTTTTGAAACACTCTTTCTGTAGAAACTGCAAGTGGACATTTTGAGCGCTAAGAGGCCTATCGTGGAAAAAGGAATATCTTCAAATAAAAACTACACAGAAGCATTCTGTGAAACTTCTTTCTGTCTCCGCATTCAACTAACAGAGTTGACTTACTTGTGATTGAGGAGTTTTGAAACACTCTTTCTGTGAAACTGCAAGTGGACATTTGGAACGCTACGGGCCTATCGTGGAAAAAGGAAATCTCCAAAAAAAACCACACAGAATCATTCTGTGAAACTTCTTTCTGATCAATGCATTCAATTACAGCATTGAAGCTTACTTTAGATTCAAGAGTTTGAAACTCTGTTTCTGTAGAAACTACAAGTGCACATTGGGTCGCTACAAGGCCTATCGTGGAAAAAGATATATCTTCAAATAAAAACTGCTCAGAAGCATTCTGTGAAACTTCTTCCTGATCTGTGCATTCAACTAACAGAGTTCAACCTTACTTTTAATTGAGGAATTTCTAAACAGTCTTTCTGTAGAATATGCAAGCGGACATTCGGAGTGCTAAGAGGCCTCTAGGCCTCTTTTCCACTCTAGTGGAAAAAGGAATATCTTCAAATAAAAATTACACAGAAGCATTCTGCGAAACTTCTTTCTGATCTGTGCATTCAACTAACGGAGTTGAATCTTACTTTGATTGAGAAGTTCTGAAGCTCTCTTTCTGTAGAAACTGCAAGTGGACATTCGGAGCACTATGGGTCCTATAGTGGAAAAAGAATATCTTCAAAAAAACTACACAGAAGCATTCTGCGAGACTTCTTTCTGATCTGTACATTCAACTAACAAAGTTGAACCTTACTTTTGATTGAGGAGTTTTGAAACACTCTTTCTGTAGAAACTGCAAGGGACATTCGGAGCGTTTAGAGGCCTATAGTGGAAAAAGGAAATCTACAAATTAAAAACTACACAGAAGCATTCTGAGAAAGTTGTTTATGATCTGTGGATTAAACTAACAGAGTTGAAACTTACTTTTGATTGCAGGAATTTGAAACACTCTGTAGAAACAGCAAGTGGACATTTGGAGCGCTGCGGGCCTATTGGAAAAAGAATATCTTCAAATATAAACTGCACAGAAGCATTTGTGAAACTACTTTCTGATCTGTGCAGTCAACTAGCAGAGTTGAACCCTACTTTTAATTGAGGAGTTTCGAAACACTCTTCTGTAGAGACTGCAACTGGATATTTGGAACCTTATGCGGCTATCGCAGAAAAAGGAATATCTTCAAATAAAAACTAACAGCAGCATTCTGTGAAACTTGTTCTGATCTGTGCATTCAACTGACGAATTCAACCTTACTTTTGATTGAGGAGTTTTGAAACACTCTTTCCATATAAACTGCAGGTGGAGATTTGGAGCACTAAGAGACCTTTCGTGGAAAAAGGAATATGTTCAAATAAAAACTAAACAAAAGCATTCTGTGAAACTTTTTTCAGATCTGTGCATTCAACTAACATAATTGAACCTTTCTTTTGATTGAGGAGTTTTGAAATACTGTTTCTGTATAAACTGCAGTCGGACATTTGGAGCACACGCGGCCAATCGTGGGAAAAGGAATATCTTCAAATAAAACCACACAGAAGCATTCTGGAAACACTTTCTGATTCTGTGCATTCAACTAACAGAGTTAAACTTACTTTTGATTGAGGAGTTTTGAAAACCACCTTTCTGTAGAAACTGCCAGTGGACATTTTGAGCGCTAAAGCCTATCGTGGAAAAGGAATATCTTCAAATCAAAATACACAGAAGCATTCTGTGAAACTTCTTTCGGTCTCCGCATTCCACTAACAGAGTTGGACCTTACTTGTGATTGAGGAGTTTTGAAACACTCTTTCTGTTGAAACTGCAAGTGGACATTTGGAACGCACGGGGCCTATCGTGGAAAAAGGAAAATCTCCAAAGAAAACCACACAGAATCATTCTGTGAAACTTTCTTTCTGATCAATGCATTCAATTACAGCATTGAAGCTTACTTTAGATTCAAGAGTTTGAAACTCTGTTTCTGTAGAAACTACAAGTGCACATTGGGTGCGCTACAAGGCCTATCGTGGAAAAAAGATATATCTTCAAATAAAAACTGCTCAGAAGCATTCTGTGAAACTTCTTCCTGATCTGTGCATTCAACTAACAGAGTTCAACCTTACTTTAATTGAGGAATTTCTAAACAGTCTTTCTGTAGAATATGCAAGCGGACATTCGGGAGTGCTAAGAGGCCCTAGGCCTCTTTTCCACTCTAGTGGAAAAAGGAATATCTTCAAAATAAAAATTACACAGAAGCATTCTGCGAAACTTCTTTCTGATCTGTGCATTCAACTAACGGAGTTGAATCTTACTTTTGATTGAGAAGTTCTGAAGCTCTCTTTCTGTAGAAACTGCAAGTGGACATTCGGAAGCACTATGGGTCCTATAGTGGGAAAAAGGAATATCTTCAAATAAAAACTACACAGAAGCATTCTGCGAGACTTCTTTCTGATCTGTACATTCAACTAACAAAGTTGAACCTTACTTTTGATTGAGGAGTTTTTGAAACACTCTTTCTGTAGAAACTGCAAGGGGACATTCGGAGCGTTTAGAGGCCTATAGTGGAAAAGGAATATCTACAAATAAAAACTACACAGAAGCATTCTGAGAAAGTTGTTTATGATCTGTGGATTAAACTAACAGAGTTGAAACTTACTTTTGATTGCAGAATTTTGAAACACTCTGTAGAAACAGCAAGTGGACATTTGGAGCGCTGCGCGGCCTAATGTGGAAAAAGAATATCTTCAAATATAAACTGCACAGAAGCATTTTGTGAAACTACTTTCTGATCTGTGCAGTCAACTAGCAGAGTTGAACCCTACTTTTAATTGAGGAGTTTCGAAACACTCCTTCTGTAGAGACTGCAACTGGATATTTGGAACCTTATGCCGGCATATCGCAGAAAAAGGAATATCTTCAAATAAAAACTACACAGCAGCATTCTGTGAAACTTGTTTCTGATCTGTGCCATTCAACTGACAGAATTCACCTTACTTTTGATTGAGGAGTTTTGAAACACTCTTTCCATATAAACTGCAGGTGGAGATTTGGAGCACTAAGAGACCTTTCGTGGGAAAAAGGAATATGTTCAAATAAAAACTAAACAAAAGCATTCTGTGAAACTTTTTTCAGATCTGTGCATTCAACTAACATAATTGAACCTTTCTTTTGATTTGAGGAGTTTTGAAATACTGTTTCTGTATAAACTGCAGTCGGACATTTGGAGCACTACGCGGCCAATCGTGGGAAAAGGAATATCTTCAAATAAAACCACACAGAAGCATTCTGGAAACAACTTTCTGATCTGTGCATTCAACTAACAGAGTTAAAACTTACTTTTGATTGAGGAGTTTTGAAACACTCTTTCTGTAGAAACTGCCAGTGGACATTTGAGCGCTAAGAGGCCTATCGTGGAAAAAGAATATCTTCAAATCAAACTACACAGAAGCATTCTGTGAAACTTCTTTCTGGTCTCCGCATTCCCACTAACAGAGTTGGACCTTACTTGGATTGAGGAGTTTGAAACACTCTTTCTGTTGAAACTGCAAGTGGACATTTGGAGCGCTAGGGGCCAATCAGGGAAAAAGAAAATCTTCAAATGAAAACACCATAAGTATTTCTGTGAAACTTCTTTCTGATCTCTTGCATTCAAACTAACAGATTGAATTACTTTTATTGAGGGTTTTAAAACTCCCTGTAGAAGTGAATTGGCATTGGGCCTACGGGCCTTTCGGGAAAAAAAATTTCAAATAAAACACAGAAGCATTCTGCGAAACTTCTTCTGATCTGTGATTCAACTAAATAGTTGAAACTATTTTAATTAGGAGTTTTTAAACACCTTTCTGCAGAACTGTATGCGACATTGGAGCCTAGTGCTGTCATGGAAAAGGGAATATCTTCAAGTAAAAACTTACACAGCAAGCATTCTGTGAAACTACTTTCTGATCTGTGCATTCAACTAACTGAGTTGAACACTTACTTTTGATTGTGAGTTTTTTTGAAACAATACTTATATTAGAAACTGCAAGTAACATTTTAGGGCTCGCGGCCTATCATGGAAAAAGGAATATCTTCAAAATAAAAAAACTACACAGAAGCATTCTGTTGAAACTTCCTCTGCATCTCTGCATTCATCTAACTGAGTTGAACCTTACCCTTTAACTTTGGAAGTTTATGAAACACACTTTCTGTAGAACCAGCAACTGGACATTGGGAGACAAGAGCCTATCGTGGGATGCAAAAAAAAAAAAAAGAAAATTTTTTTTTTTTTTTTTTTTTTTTTTTTTTTTTTAGGGGGGGGGGGGGAAAAAGGATATCTCAAGATAAAAACTACAGAGAAGCATTCTGTGAACTCCTCTGATCGTGCATTCATTACTACTGAGGTTGAACTTACTTATGAGGAGTTTGGAACACTCTTCTGTTAAACTGCAAGTGGACATTTGGAAAGCTAAGAGGCCTAGTGTAGAAAAATTGATCTTTAAATAAAATTACACAGAAGCCATTCTGTGAAACTTCTTTCTGATATGTCCATCCACTAACAGATTTGAATCTTACTTTAGATTTAGCAGTTTTGAAGCACTCTTTCTGTAGAAACTGGGAAGTGGACATTTCAAGAGCTGAGAGGCCCTATCGTTGGAAAAGGGAATGTCGTTCAAATAAAAACTACAGAGAAGCATTCTGTGAAACTTTCTTTCCTGATCTGTGCATTTTAACTGACAGAATTGAAACTTACTTTTGATTGTGGAGTTTTTGAAACTCTTTCTGTAGAAAATGCAAGTGGAAATTCGGAGCGCTAACGCAGTCTTTCATGGAAAAAGTAATATCTTCAAGTAAAAGTTACACAGGAGCATTCTGTTGAAACTTCTTTCTGATCTGTGCATTCAAATAAGACAGTTGAACCTTACTTTTTGATTGAGGAGTTTTGAAACCCTCTTTCTGTGGGAAACTGCAAGTGGACATTTGGCAGTGCTAAACGGCCTATCGTGGAAAAAGGAATATCTTCAAATGAAAAATACACAGAATCATTCTGTGAAACTCACTCTGATCCGTGCATTCAACTAACAGAGTTGAAACTTACTTGTGATTGAGGAGTTCTGAAAACTCTTTTTGTAGAAACTGCAAGTGGTCATCCCCGATCGCTTATTGGGCCTATAGTGGAAAAAGAATTATATAAAAAAAAACTCCACAGAACCTTCTGTGAAACCTCTTTCTGATCTGTGCAAGCAACTAGCACAGTTGAAACTTTACCTTTGATTGAGGAGTTCTGAAGCACTCTTTCTGTAGAAACTGCAAGTGGCATTCGGAGTGCCTAAGGAGCCTTAGTGGAAAAAGGAATATCTTCAAAAAAAAAAATTACAGAAGCATTCGTGAAACTTCTTTCTGATCTGTGCATTCAACTGACGGAGTTGAACCTTATTTTTGATGGAAGAGATCTGAAAACACTCTTTCTGTGGAAACTGCAAGTGGACATTACGAGCGCTGAGGGGTCTCTAGTGGAAAAAGGAATATCTTCAAATAAAAACTACACAGAAGCATTCTGTGAAACATATTTCTGATCTGTGCATTAACTAACAGAGTTGAACCTTACTTTTGATTGAGGAGTTCTGAAACACTCTTTCTGGTAGAAACTGCAAGTGGACATTCGGCAAGTACTGAAGGGGCCTATAGTGGAAAATGGAATATATTCAAATAAAAACTACACAGAAGCATTCTGTGAAACTTCTTTCTGTTCTGTGCTTTCAACTAACAGAGTTGAACCTTACTTTTGATGAGGAGTTCTGTAACACTCTTTCTGTAGAAAACTTCAAGTGGACATTTGCAGCGCTAATTGGCCTACTAGTGCGAAAAGTAATATCATCAAATAAAAACTACACAGAAGCATTCTGTGAAAACTACTTTCTGATCTGTGCATTCAACTAACAAAGTTGAACGTTCCTTTTGATTGAGAAATTCTGAAACACTCTTTCTGTAGAAACTGCAAGTGGACATTCGGAGCCCAAAATGCCTATCGTGGAAAAAGGAATACCTTGGAATAAAAAGAACACAGAATAATTCTGTGAAACTTCATTCTGATCTGTGCATTCAAATAACAGAGTTGAAAATTACTGTTGATTGAGGAGTTCTGAAACAATCTTTTATGGAATCTGCAAGTGGACATTCGGAGCGCTAAGGGCCTAAGTGTAAAAAGGTATATCATCAAATAAAAAACTACAGAGAAACCATTATGTGAAACTTTTTTCTGATCTGTGCATTCAACTAACAGAGTTGAACCTTACTGTTGATTGAGGAGTTCTGAAACACCCTTTTCTGTGGAAACTGCAAGTGGAGATTCGGAGTGCTAAGGGGCCTATAGTGGAAAAAGGAATATCTTCAAATACAAACTGCACAGAAGATTCTGTGAAACTTCCTTCTAATCTGCGCATTCAACCAACAGATTTGAACCTCACTTTTCATTGAGGAGTTTTGAATCACTCTTTCTGTAGAAACTGCAATTGGACATTAGGAGCGCTAAGGGGCCTATAGTGGAAAAAGGAATATCTTCAAATAAAAACTATACAGAAACATTCTGTGAAAGTCCTTTCTGATATGGGCATTCAAGTAGGAGCGTTGAACCTTACTTTTGATTGAGGAGTTGTGAAATATTTTTTGTGTAGAAACTTGCAAGTGGACATTTGGAGCGCTAAGGGGCATTATAGGGGAAAAAGGAATATCTTCAATTAAAATTAACACGGAAGCATTCTGTACAACTTCTTTCTGGTCTGTACGTTCATCTATCAGAGTTTAACCTTACTTTTTGATTGAGGAGTTCTGAAACAGTCTTTCTGTAGAGACTGCCAGGGGACATTCAGAGAGCTAAGGGGCCTACAGTGAAAAAGGAATATCATCAATTTAAAAACAACACAGAAGCATTCTGTGAAACTTCTTTCTGATCTGTGCATTCAACTGACAGAGATGAACCTTACTTTTGATTGAGGAGTTCTGAAACACTCTTTCTGCAGAAACTGCAAGTGGACATTCGGAGTGCTAAGGGGCCCATAGAGGAAAAAGGAATAACTTCAAAATAAAAATACACAGAAGCATTCTGCGAAACTTCTTTCTGATCTGTGCATTCGACTAATGGAGTTGAAACTTACATTTGATTGAGGAGTTCTCAAACACTCTTTCTGTAGAAACTGCAATTTGACATTCAGAGCGCTAAAGGTCCTCTAGTGGAAAATGGAATACCTTCAAATATAAACTACACAGAAGCATTCTTTGAAACATCTTTCTGATCTGTGCATTCAACTAACAGTGTTGAACCTTACCTTTTGATTGAGGAGTTCTGAACACTCTTTCTATAGAAACTGCAAGTGGACATTCGGAGTGCTAAGAAGCCAATAGTGGCAAAAGGAATATCTTCAAATAAAAAACTACACAGAAGCATTCTGTGAAAATTCTTTCTCCTCTGTGCATTCAACTAACAGAGTTGAAACTTAATTTTATTTTAGGTGTTCTGAAACACTCTTTCTGTAGAAACTGCAAGTGGAAATTCAGAGTGATAAGGGGCCTATAGTGGAAAAAGAAATATCATCATATAAAAACTACACTGAAGCATTTTGTGAAACTTCTTTCAGATCTCTGCATTCAACTAACAGAGTTTAAAATTACTTTTGATTGAGGAGTTCTGTAACACTCTTTCTGTAGAAACTGCAAGTGGAGATTGAGAGCACTAAGTGGCCAATAGTGGAAAAAGGAATATCTTCAATTATAAACGTCACAGAAGCATTCTGTGAAACTTCTTTCTGATCTGTGCATTCAACCAAAAGAGTTGAACGTTACTTTTGATTGAGGAGTTCTGAAACACTCTTTCTGTAGTAACTGCAAGTGGATATTCAGAGCGCAAACAGCCCATAGTGGAAAAAAGCAATATCTTCAAATGAAAACTACACAGAAGCATTCTGTGAAACTTCTTTCAGATCTGTGCCATCAACTAAGAGAGATAAACCTTACTTTGATTGAGGAGTTCCGAAACACTGTTTCTGAATAAACTGCAGGTGGACATTTGGAGCGCATTGGGCCCTATAGTGGAAAAAGGAATATCTTCAAATAAAAACTACACCGAAGCATTCCGTGAAACTTCTTTCTAATCTGTGCGTTCAACTAACAGAGTTGAACCTTATTTTTGATTGAGGAGTTCTGAAACAGTCTTCTGTAGGACTGCAAGTGGACATTCGGAGCGCTAAGGGGCCTATAGTGGAAAAAGGAATATCTTCAAATAAAAACTACACAGAAGCATTCTGTGAATCTTCTTTCTGGATATGTGCATTCAACTAACAGAGTTGAACCTTACTTTTGATTGAGGTGTTCTGAAACACTCTTTCCGTAGAAAACTGCAAGTGTACATTGGAGCACTGAGGGGCCAATAGTGGAAGAAGATACATCTTCAAAATTAAAACTACACAGAAGCATTCTGTGAAACTACTTTCTGATCTGTGCATTCAACTAACAGAGTTGAACATTACTTTTGATTGAGGAGTTCCGAAACACTTTTTCTGTGGAAACTGCAAGTGACGTTGGGAGCTCTAAGGGGCCTATAGTGGAAAAAGGAATATCTTCAAATAAAAACTATACAGAAGCATTCTGTGAAACTTCTTTCCGATCTGTGCATTCAACAAAAAGAGTTGAACCTTACTTTTGATTGAGGAGTTCTGTGTCACTCTTTCTGTAGAAACTGCAAGTGGACATTCGAAGCACTAAGGGGCCTATAGGGGAAAAAGGAATATCATCAAGTAAAAACTACAGAGAAGCATTCTGTGAAACTTATTGCTGATCTGCACATTCAACTAACAGAGCTGAACCTTACTTTTGATTGAGGATTTCTGAAAAACACTTTTTGTGGAAACTGCAAGTGGACATCCGGATCGCTAAGGGGCCCATAGTGGAAAAAGGGTTATATTAAAAAAAAATATACAGAAGCCTTCTGTGAAGCTCTTTCTGATGTGTGAAATCAACTAGCAGAGTTCAACATTACCATTGATTGTGGAGTTCTGAAGCACTCTTTCTGAAGAAACTGCAAGTGGACATTCGCAGTGCTAAGGGGCCTTTAGTGGAAAAAGGAATATCTTCAAATAAAAAATACACAGAAGCATTCTGTGAAACTACTTTCTGATCTGTGCATTCAACTGACGGAGTTGAACCTTACTTTTGATGGAAGAGATCTGAAACACTCTTTCTGTAGAAACTGCAAGTGGACATTAGGAGCGCTAAGAGGCGTATAGGGGAAAATGTAATATCTTCAATTAAAATCAACAGGGAAGCATTCTGTAGAACTTCTTTCTAGTCTGTACTTTCATCTAACAGAGTTTAATCTTACTTTTGATTGAGGAGTTCTGAAACAATCTTTCTGTAGAAACTGCCAGGGGATATTCGGAGAGCTAAGGGGCCTATAGTGGAAAAAGGAATATCATCAATTAAAAACTACACAGAAGCATTCTGTGAAACTTCTTTCTGATCTGTGCATTCGACTAATGGAGTTGAAACTTACATTTGATTGAGGAGTTCCAAAACACTCTTTCTGTGGAAACTGCAATTTGACATTCAGAGTGCTAAAGGTCCTATAGTGGAAAATGGAATATTTTCAAATATAAACTACACAGAAGCATTCTTTGAAACATCTTTCTGATCTGTGCATTCAACTAACAGAGTTGAACCTTACTTTTGATTGAGGAGTTCTGAAACACTCTTTCTGTAGAAACTGCAACTGGACTTTCGGAGCGCTAAGAAACCTATGGTGGGAAAAGGAATATCTTCAAATTAAAACTACACAGAAGCATTCTGTGAAAATCCTTTCTCTTCTGTGCATTCAACTAACAGAGTTGAAACTTAATTTTATTTCAGGAGTTCTGAAACACTCTTTCTGTAGAAACTGCAAGTGGACATTCGGAGAGATAAGGGCCTATACTGGAAAAAGTAATATCATCATATAAAAACTACACAGAAGCATTTTGTGAAACTTCTTTCAGTTCTGTGCATTCAACTAACAGAGTAGAAAATTACTTTTGATTGAGGAGTTATGAAACACGCTTTCTGTAGAAACTGCAAGTGGAGATTGGGAGCACTAAGTGGCCTAGAGTGGAAAAAGGAATATCTTCAATTATAAACGACACAGAAGCATTTTGTGAAACTTCTTTCTGATCTGTGCATTCAACCAACAGAGTTGAACTTTACTTTTGATTGAGGAGTTCTGAAACACTCTTTCTGTAGAAACTGCAAGTGGATATTCGGAGCGCTAAAGGGCCTATAGTGGAAAAAGGAATATCTTCATTTAAAAACTACACAGAAGCATTCTGTGAAACTTCTTTCAGATCTGTGCAATCAACTATTAGAGTTGAACCTTACTTTTGATTGAGGAGTTCCGAAACACTCTTTCTGAATAAACTGCAGGTGGACATTTGGAGCGCACTGGGCCCTATAGTGGAAAAAGTATTATCTGCAAATAAAAACTACCCAGAAGCATTCTGTGAAACTTCTTTCTGATCTGTGCATTCAACTAACAGAGTTGAACCTTATTTTTGATTGAGGAGTTCTGAAACACTCTTTCTGTAGAAACTGCAAGTGGACATTCGGAGCGCTAATGGGCCTATAGTGGAAAAAGGAATATCTTCAAATAAAAACTACACAGAAGAATTCTGTGAATCTTCTTTCTGATCTGTGCATTCAGCTAACAGAGTTGAACCTTACTTTTGATGGAGGAGTTCTGAAACACTCTTTCCATAGAAATGCAAGTGTACATTCGGAGCGCTAAGGGGCCAATAGTGGAAGAAGGTATATCTTCAAATTAAAACTACTCCAAAGCTTTCTGTGAAACTACTTTCCGATCTGTGCATTCAACTAACAGAGTTGAACGTTTCCTTTGATTGAGGAGTTCTGAAACACTTTTTCTGTGGAAACTGCAAGTGGACATTCGGAGCACTAAGGGGCCTACAGTGGAAAAAGGAATATCTTCAAATAAAAACTATACAGAAGCATTCTGTGAATCTTCTTTCCGATCTGTGCGTTCAACTAAGAGAGTTGAACCTTACTTTTGATTGAGGAGTTCTGAAAAACTGTTTGTGTAGAAACTGCAAGGGGACATTTGGAGCGCTAAGGCCCTAAGGAAGAAAAAGGAATATCATCAAATAAAAACTACACAGAAGCATTTTGTGAAACTTCTTTCTGATCTGTGCATTCAACTAACAGAGATGAACCTTACCTTTGATTGAGGAGCTCTGAAACACTCTTTCTGCAGAAACTGAAAGTGGACATACAGAGCGCTTAGGGGCAAATAGAGGAAAAAGCATTACCTTCAAATAAAAACTACACAGAAACATTCTGTGAAACTTCTTTCTCATCTGTGCATTCAATTAACAGAGTTGAACCTTAATTTTATTTGAGGAGTTCTGAAAAACTCTTTCTGAAGAAACTGCAACTGGACATTCGGAGCGACTAGGGCACTATAGTGGAAAAGGGAATATCTTCAAATAAAACCACACAGAAGCATTCTGTGAAACCACTTTCTGAACTGTGCATTGAGCTGACACATTTCAACCTTATTTCATTGAGGAGTTCTGAAAAACTCTTTCCGTTGAAACTGCAAATGTTCATTGAGAGCGCTAAGCGGCCAACAGTGGAAGAAGGAATATCTTCAAATTAAAACTACACGGAAGCGTTCTGTGAAACTACTTTCTGATCTGTGCATTCAACTAACAGAGTTGAACCTAACTTTTGATTGAGGAGTTCCGAAACACTCTTTCTGTGGAAACTGCAAGTGGACATTCAGAGCGCAAAGGGGCCTAGAGTGGAAAAAGGAATATCTTCAAATAAAAACTATACAGAAGCATTCTGTGAATCTCCTTTCTGATCTGTGCATTCAACTAACATAGTTGAACCTTACTTTTGATTGTGGAGTACTTGAACCTCTTTCTGTGGAAACTGCAAGTGGACATTCGCAGTGCAAAGGGCCTAGAGTGGAAAAAGGAATATCTTCCAATAAAAACTATACAGAAGCATTCTGTGAATCTCCTTTCTGATCTGTGCATTCAACTAAGAGAGTTGAACCTTACTTTTGATTGTGGAGTACTTGAACACTCTTCTGTAGAAACTGCAAGTGGACATTCGGGGCGCTAAGGGGCCTATATGGGAAAAAAAATATCTTCAAATAAAATCTGCACGGAAGAATTCTGTACAACTTCTTTCTGGTCTGTACGTTCAACTAACAGTATTGAACCTTACGTTTGATTGAGGAGTTCTGTAACACTCTCTCTGTAGAAACTGCAAGTGGACATTCGGAGCGCTAAGTGGCCATATAGTGAAAAAAGAATATCTTCAAATAAAAACTACACAGAAGCATTCTGTGAAACATCTTTCTGATCTCTGCATTCAACTAAGAGATTTGAACCTTACTTTGATTGAGGAGTTCTGAAACACTATTATTGTAGAAACTGCAAGTGGACATTTGGACCGCTAATGGGCCTATAGTGGAAAAAGGAATATCTTCAAATAAGAACTACACAGAAGCATTCTGTGAAACTTCATTCTGATCTGTGCATTCAACTAACAGAGTTGAACCTTACTTTTGATTGAGGAGTTCTGAAACACTCTTTCTGTAGAAACTGCAAGTGGACTTCCGGAGCGCAAAGGGGCGTATAGTGAAATAAGGAATATATTAAAAAACAACTACACGGAAGCATTCTGTGAAACTTCTTTCTGATCTGTCCAATCAACTAGCAGAGTTGAACATTACTTTTGTTTGAGCAGCTCTGAAACACTCTTTCTGTAGAAACTGCATGTGGACATTCTGAGCCCAATAGCCATATCGTGGAAAAAGGAATATCTTGAAATAAATAGTACACAGAAGCATTCTGTGAAACTTCTTTCTGATCTGTGCATTCAACTAAGAGAGTTGAACCTTACTTTTGATTGAGGAGTTCCGAAACACTCTTTCTGAAGAAACTGCAAGTGGACATTTGGAGCGAATACAGCCCTATATTAGATAAATGAATATCTTCAAATGAAAACTACACAGAAGCATTCTGTGAAACTTCTTTCTGATCTGTGCATTCAACTAACAAAGTTGAACCTTACTTTTGATTGAGGAGTTCTGAAACACTCTTTCTGTAGAAACTGCAAGTGGACATTCGGGGTGCTAAGGGGCCAATAGGGGAAAAAAAGAATATCTTCAAATAAAATCTACACGGAAGAATTCTGTACAACTTCTTTCTGGTCTGTACGTTCAACTAACAATGTTGAACCTTGATTTTGATTGAGGAGTTCTGAAACACTCTTTCTGTAGTAACTGCAAGTGGATATTCGGATTGCTAAGTGGCCTATAGTGGAAAAAGGAATATCTTCAAATAAAAACTACTCAGAAGCATTCTCTGAAACTTCTTTCTGATCTGTGCATTCAACTAACAGGGTTGAACCTTACTTTTGATTGAGAGGTTCTGAAACTCTCTTTCTGTAGAAACTGCAAGTAGACATTAGGAGCGCTAAGGGGCCTATAGTGGAAAAAGAAATATCTTCAAATAAAAACTACACAGAAGCATTCTGCGAGCCTTCTTTCTGATCTGTGCATTCAACTAGCAGAGTTGAACCTTAGTTTTGATTGAGGAGTTTTGAAACACTCTTTCTGTAGAAACTGCAATCGGACATATGGAGCGCTAAGGGGCCTATACTGGAAAAAGGATTATATTCAAATAAAAACTACACAGATGCCTCCTGCAAAACTTCTTTCTGATCTGTGAATTCAACTGTCAGAGTTGAACCTTACTTTTTATTGAGCAGTTCTGAAACACTCTTTCTGTAGAAACTGCAAGTGGACATTCTGAGCGCTAAGGGGCCCATAGAGGTAAAAGGAATATCTTCAAATAAAAACTACACAGAAGCATTCTGTGAAACTTCTTTCTGATCTGTGCATTCGACTAATGGAGTTGATACTTACATTTGATTGAGGAGTTCTGAAACACTCTTTCTGTTGAAACTGCAATTTGACATTCAGAGCGCTAAAGGTTCTATAGTGGAAAATGAAATATCTTCAATTATAAACTGCACAGAAGCATTCTTTGAAATATCTTTCTGATCTGTGCATTCAACTAACAGAGTTGAACCTTACTTTTGATTGAGGAGTTCTGAAACACTCTTTCTGTAGAAACTGCAACTGGATATTCGGAGCGCTAAGAAGCCTATAGTGGGAAAAGGAATATCTTAAAATTAAAACTACACAGAAGCATTCTGTGAAAATCCTTTCTCCTCTGTGCATTCAACTAACAGAGTTGAAACTTAATTTTATTTCAGGAGTTCTGAAACACTCTTTCTGTAGAAACTGCAAGTGGACATTTGGAGCGATAAGGGGCCTATAGTGGAAAAATTAATATCATCATATAAAAAGTACACAGAAGCATTTTGTGAAACTTCTTTCAGATCTGTTCATTCAACTGACAGAGTTGAAAATTACTTTTGATTGAGGAGTTATGAAACACTCTTTCTGTAGAAACTGCAAGTGGAGATTGTGAGCACTAAGTGGCCTAGAGTGGAAAAAGGAATATGTTCAATTATAAACGACCCAGAAGCGTTCTGTGAAACTTCTTTGTGATCTGTGCATTCAACCAACAGAGTTGAACTTTACTTTTGATTGAGTAGTTCTGAAACACTCTTTCTGTGGAAACTGCAAGTGGATATTCGGAGCGCTAAGGGGCCTATAGTGGAAAAAGGAATAACTTCATTTAAAAACTACACAGAAGCATTCTGTGAAACTTCTTTCAGATCTGTGCAATCAACTATTAGAGTTGAACCTTACTTTTGATTGAGGAGTTCAAAAACACTCTTTCTGAATAAACTGCAAGTGGACATTTGGAGCGCACTGGGCCCTATGGTGGAAAAAGGATTATCTGCAAATAAAAACTACCCAGAAGCATTCTGTGAAACTTCTTTCTGATCTGTGCATTCAACTAACAGAGTTGAACCTTATTTTTGATTAGGGGTTCTGAAACACTCTTTCTGTAGAAACTGCAAGTGGACATTCGGAGCACTAAGGGGCCAATAGTGGAAGAAGGTATATCTTCAAATTAAAACTACTCCGAAGCTTTCTGTGAAACTACTTTCTGATCTGTGCATTCAACTAACAGAGTTGAACGTTACTTTTGATTGAGGAGTTCCGAAACAGTTTTTCTGTGGAAACTGCAAGTGGACATTCGGAGCGCTAAGGGGCCTACAGTGGAAAAAGGAATATCTTCAAATAAAAACTGTACTGAAGCATTCTGTGAATCTTCTTTCTGATCTGTGCAATCAACTAAGAGAGTTGAACCTTACTTTTGATTGAGGAGTTCTGAAACACTCTTTCTGTAGAAACTGCAAGTGGACATTAGGAGTGCTAAGGGGCCTGTAGGGGAAAAGGAAAATCTTCAAATAAAATCTACACGGAAGAATTCTGTACAACTTCTTTCTGGTCTGTATGTTCAAATAACAGAGTTTAACCTTCCTTTTGATTGAAGAGTTCTGAAACATTCTTTCTCTAGAGACTGCAAGTGGACATTCGGAGAGCTAAGGGTCCTAGAGCAGAAAAAGGAATATCATCAAATGAAAACTACACAGAAGCATTCTGTGAAACTTCTTTCTGATCTGTGCATTCAACTGACAGAGATGAATCTTACTTTTGATTGAGGAGAACTGAAACACTCTTTCTGTAGAAACTACAAGTGGTATTCGGAGTGCTAAGTGTCCTAAGTGGGAAAAGGAATATCTTCAAATAAAAACTACACAGAAGCATTCTTTGAAACACCTTTCTGATCTGTGCATTCAACTAACACAGTTGAACCTTCCTTTTGATTTAGGTGTTCTGAAACACTCTTTCTGTAGAAACTGGAAGTGGACATTCGGATAGCTATGGGGCCTATAGTGGAAAAAGGTATATCTTCATATTAAAACTACACAGAAGCATTCTGTGAAACTTCTTTCTGATCTCTGCATTCAACTAACAAATTTGAACCTTACTTTTGATTGAGGAGTTCTGAAACACTCTTTCTGCAGAAACTGCAAGTGGACATACAGAGCGCTAAGGGGCAAATAGGGGAAAAAGGAATACCTTCAAATAAATACTACACAGAAACATTCTGTGAAACTTCTTTCTCATCTGTGCATTCAATTAACAGAGATGAACCTTAATTTTATTTGAGGAGTTCTGAAAAACTCTGAAGAAACTGCAACTGGACATTCGGAGCGACTATGGCCCTATAGTGGAAAAAGGAATATCTTCAAATAAAAACCACACAGAAGCATTCTGTGAAACCACTTTCTGATATGTGCATTCAACTAACAGATTTGAACCTTATTTTTGATTGAAGAGTTCTGAAAGTCTCTTTCTGTAGAAACTGCAAGTGGACATTCAGAGCGCTAAAGGGTCTATAGTGGAAAAAGGAATATCTTCAAATAAAAACTACACAGAAGCATTCTGTGAAACTTCTTTCAGATCTGTGCAATCAACTATTAGAGTTGAACCTTATTTTTGATTGAGGAGTTCCGAAACACTCTTTCTGAATAAACTGCAAGTGGACATTTGGAGCGCAATGGGCCCTATAGTGGAAAAAGGATTATCTTCAAATAAAAACTACACAGAAGCATTCTGTGAAACTTCTTTCTGATCTGTGCATTCAACTAACAGAGTTGAACCTTATTTTTGATTGAGGAGTTCTGAAACACTCTTTCTGTAGAAACTGCAAGTGGACATTCGGAGCACTAAGGGGCCAATAGTGGAAGAAGGTATATCTTCAAATTAAAACTACTCCGAAGCTTTCTGTGAAACTACTTTCTGATCTGTGCATTCAACTAACAGAGTTGAACGTTACTTTTGATTGAGGAGTTCCAAAACAGTTTTTCTGTGGAAACTGCAAGTGGACATTCAGAGTGCTAAGGGGCCTACAGTGGAAAAAGGAATATCTTCAAATAAAAACTGTACTGAAGCATTCTGTGAATCTTCTTTCCGATCTGTGCATTCAACTAAGAGAGTTGACCCTTACTTTTGATTGAGGAGTTCTGAAACACTCTTTCTGTAGAAACTGCAAGTGGACATTCAGAGTGCTAAGTGGCCTGTAGGGGAAAAAGGAAAATCTTCAAATAAAATCTACACGGAAGAATTCTGTACAACTTCTTTCTGGTCTGTATGTTCAACTAACAGAATTTAACCTTACTTTTGATTGAAGAGTTCTGAAACATTCTTTCTGTAGAGACTGCAAGTGGACATTCAGAGAGCTAAGGGTCCTAGAGCGGAAAAAGGAATATCATCAAATAAAAACTACACAGAAGCATTCTGTGAATATTCTTTCTTATCTGTGCATTCAACTGACAGATTTGAACCTTACTTTTCATTGAGGAGTTCTGAAAAACTCTTTCCGTTGAAACTGCAAATGTTCATTCGGAGCACTAAGGGGCCAATAGTGGAAGAAGGAATATCTTCAAATTAAAACTACATGGAAGCTTTCTGTGAAACTTCTTTCTGATCTGTGCATTCAACTAACAGAGTTGAACCTTACTTTTGATTGAGGAGTTCCGAAACACTCTTTCTGTGGAAACTGCAAGTGGACATTCGCAGTGCAAAGGGGCCTAGAGTGGAAAAAGGAATATCTTCCAATAAAAACTATACAGAAGCATTCTGTGAATCTCCTTTCTGATCTGTGCATTCAACTAAGAGAGTTGAACCTTACATTTGATTGTGGAGTACTTGAACACTCTTTCTGTAGAAACTGCAAGTGGACATTCGGGGGTTAAGGGGCCTATAGGGGAAAAAATAATATCTTCAAATAAAATCTTCCCGGAAGAATTCTGTACAACTTCTTTCTGGTCTGTACGTTCAAATAACAGTATTGAACCTTACCTTTGATTGAGGAGTTCTGAAACACTCTCTCTGTAGAAACTGCAAGTGGACATTCAGAGTGCTAAGTGGCCTATAGTGGAAAAAAGAATATCTTCAAATAAAAACTACACAGAAGCATTCTGTGAAACTTCTTTCTGATCTGTGCATTCAACTAAGAGATTTGAACCTTACTTTGATTGAGGAGTTCTGAAACACTATTACTGTAGAAACTGCAAGTGGACATTTGGAGGGCTAATGGGCCTATAGTGGAAAAAGGAATATCTTCAAATAAGAACTACACAGAAGCATTCTTTGAAACTTCATTCTGATCTGTGCATTCAACTAACAGAGTTGAACCTTGCTTTTGATTGAGGAGTTCTGAAACACTCTTTCTGTGGAAACCGCAAGTGGACTTCCGGAGCGCTAAGGGGCGTATAGTGAAAAAAGAATATATTAAAAAACAACTACACAGAAGCATTCTGTGAAACTTCTTTCTGATCTGTCCAATCAACTAGCAGAGTTGAACATTACTTTTGATTGAGCAGTTCTGAAACACTCTTTCTGTAGAAACTGCAAGTGGACATTTGGAGTGCTAATTAGCTTATAGTGGAAAAAATGATATCATCAAATAGAAAGTACACAGAAGCATTCTGTGAAACTTCTTTCTGATATGTGCATTCAACCAACAGGTTTGAACCTCACTTTTGAATGAGGAGTTCTGAAACACTCTTTCTGGAGAAACTGCAAGTGGACATTCGGTGTGCTAAGGGGCCTATAGTGGAAAAAGGAATATCTTCAAATAAAAAGTATACAGAAGCATTCTGTGAGACTTGTTTCTGATCTGTACATTCAACTACGAGAGTTGAAAATTAATTTTGATTGAGGACTTCTGAAACACTCTTTCAGTAGAAACTGCAAGGGGACATTCGTAGCGCTAAGGGTCCTATAAGGCAAAAAGGAATATCTTCATATAAAATCTGCACTAAAGCATTCTGTACAACTTCTTTCTGGTCTGTACGTTCAACTAACAGAGTTTAACCTTACTTTTGATTGAGGAGTTCTGAAACAATCTTTCTGTAGAGACTGCAAGTGGACATTCGGAGAGCTAAGGGGCCTATAGTGGAAAAAGGAATATCACCAAATAAAAACTACACAGAAGCATTCTGTGAAACTTCTTTCTGATCTGTGCATTCAATTAACAGAGTTGAACCTTACTTTTGATTGAGGAGCTCTGAAACTCTCTTTCTGTAGAAACTGCAAGTGGACATTCGGAGCGCTAAGGGTCCTATAGTGGAAAAAGGTATATCTTCAAATAAAAACAACACAGAAGCGTTCTTTGAAACGTCTTTCAGATCCGTTCCTTCAATTAACAGAGTTGAACTTTCCTTTTAATTTAGGATTTCTGAAAGACTCTTTCTCTAGAAACTGGAAATAGACGTTCCAAATGCTAAGCGGTCTATAGTGGAAAAAGTAATATCTTCAAATTAAAACTACACAGAAGCATTCTGTGAAACTACTTTCTGATCTGTGCATTCAACTAACAGAGTTGAACCTTTCTTTTGATTGAGGAGTTCTGAAACACTCTTTGTGTAGAAACTGCAACTGGACATTCAGACCGCTTAGGGGCCTTTAGTGGAAAAAGGAATATCATCAAATAAAAACTACACGGAAGCATTCTGTGAAACTTATTTCTGATCTGTGCATTCAACTAACAGAGTTGAATCTTACTTTTGATTGAGGAGTTCTGAAAAACTCTTTTTGTAGAAACTGTAAGTGGACATTCGGAGTGCTAAGGGGCCTATAGTGGAAAATGGAATATATTCAAATAAAAACTACACAGAAGCATTCTGTGAAACTTATTTCTATTCTGTTCATTAATCTCAGAAAGTAGATCCTTTCTTTTTACTGAGCAGTTTTGAAAAACTCTTTTTGTAGAATCTGCAAGTGGACATTTGTAGCGCTTTGAGGCCTATCATGGAAAAATGTTTATCTTCAAATAAAAACTACACAGAAGCATTGTGTGAATCTTCTTTCTGATCTGTGCATTCATCTCACTGAGTTGAACCTTTCTTTTGATTGAGCAATTTTGAAACACACATTTTTAGGATGTGCAAGGGCATATTTGGAGAATATTGAGGCATACGGTGTAAAATGATATTTCTTCACCTTAAAACTGCACAGAAGTATGCTGTGAAACTACTTTCTCATCTTTGCATTCATCTAACAGAGTAGAAACTTTGTTTTGACTGAGCATTTTTGAAACACTCTTTTTGGAGAATCTGCAAGTGGACATTTGGAGATCTTTAAGGCCTATGCTGAAAAACGCAATATCTTCAAGTAAAAACTACACGGAATACTCCTGTGAAATTTCTTTCTATTCTTTACATTCATCTCACAGTGTTGAACCTTTCTTTTGATTGGGTAGTTTTGAAACACTCTTTCTGTATAAACTGCAAGTGAGTATTTCGAGCGCTTTGAGGCCTATCGTGGAAAAAGGATTATCTTCAAATAAAAACTACACAGAAGCATTCTGTGAAACTTCTTTCTGATCTGTGCATTCAACTAACAGAGTTGAACCTTACTTTTGATTGAGCAGTTTAGAAACACTGTTTTTGTAGAATCTGCAAGTGGACATTTGGAGAATATTGAGGCCTATCGTGAACAAAGAAATATCTTCCCATAAAAACGACACAGAAGCATTCTCTGAAACTTCTTTCTGATCTGTGCATTCAACTAACAGAGTTTAATATTAGTTTTCATTGAGCAGTTTTGAAACACTCTATTTGTAGAATCTAAAAGTGGACATTTGGAGAACTTTGAGGCCTACGGTGAAAAACGAAATATCTTCCCCTAAAAACTAAACTTAAGCATTCTGTGAAACTTCTTTCTGATCTGTGCATTCAAATGAGAGAGTTGAACCTTACTTTTGATTGTGCAGTTTTGAAACACTCTATTTGTAGAATCTGCAAGTGGACATTTCGAGAACATTGAGGCCTGCGGTGAAAAATGAAATGTCTTCTCATTAAAACTACACAGATGCATTCTGTGAAACTTCTATCTATTCTGTTCATTCATTTCACCAAGTAAAACCTTTCTTTTGTCTGAGCAGTTTTGAAACACTCTTTTTGTAGAATCTGCAAGGGGATATTTGGAGAATATTGAGGAATACGGTGTAAAATGAAATATCTTCCCTTTAAACTACACAGAAGCATTCTGTGAAAGTACTTACTTATCTGTGCATTTAACTAACAGAGTAGAACCTTTCTTTTGATTTAGCAGTTTTGAAACACACTTTTTGTAGAATCTGCAATAGGACAATTGGAGAGCTTTGAGGCCTATGGTGAAACATGAAATATCTTCAACTAAAAATTACAAAAAATATTTCTCTGAAATTTCTTTCCATTTTCTACATTCAACTCACAGTGTTGAACCTTTCTTTGGATTGGGTAGTTTTGAAACACTCTTTCTGTATAAACTGCCACTGGACATTTGGAGCACTTTGAGCCCTTTCATGGAAAAAGGAATATCTTCAAATAAAATCTACACAGAAGCATTCTGTGAAACTTCTTTCTGATCTGTGCATTCAACTAACAGAGTGGAACCTTACTTTCGATTGAGCAGCTTTGAAACACTCTTTTTGTTGAATCTGCAAGTGGAAATTTGGAGAACATTGAGTCCTATGGTGAAAAAAGAAATATCTTATCATAAAAACTACACAGAAGTATTCTCTGAAACTTCTTTCTGATCTGTGCATTCAACTAACAGAGTTCATCCTTAGTTTTGATTTAGCAGTTTTGAAACACTCTACTTGTCGAATCTGCAAGTGGACATTTGGAGAACATTCTGGCCTATGGTGAAAAACAAAATATCTTCCCATAAAAACTACACAGAAGCATTCTGTGAAACGTCTTTCTATTCTGTTCATTCTTCTCACACAGTACAAACTTTGTTTTTACTGAGCAACTTTGAAACACTCTCTTTGTAGAATCTGCAAGTGGACATTTGGAGCGCTTTGAGGCCTATCGTGGAAAAAGGTATATCTTCAAATAAAAACTACACAGAAGCATTCTGTGAATCTACTTTCTGATCTGTGCATTCATCTCACTGAGTTGAAACTTTCTTTTGATTGAGTACTTTTGAAACACCCTTTTTGTAGAATCTGCAAGGGGATATTTAGAGAATATTGAGGCATACGGTGTAAAACGAAATTTCTTCCCCTTAAAACTGCACAGAAGCATTCTGTGCAGAAACTACGTTCTGATCTGTGAATTCATCTAACAGAGTAGAACCTTTCTTTTGATTGAGCAGTTTTGAAACACTCTTTTTGTAGAATCTGCAAGTGGACAGTTGGAGATCTTTAAGGCCTATGCTGAGAAATGAAATATCTTCAAGTAGAAACTACACGGAATACTTCTGTGAAATTTGCTTCTATTCACGGCATTCATCTCACAGTGTTGAACCTTTCTTTTGATTCGGTAGTTTTGAAATACGCTTTCTGTATAAGCTGCAAGTGGAAATTTGGAGCACTTTGAGGCCTATGGTGGAAAAAGGAATATCTTCAAATAAAAACTACACAGAAGCATTCCGTGAAACTTCTTTCTGATCTGTGCATTCAACTAACAGAGTTGAACATTACTTTTGATTGAGCAGTTTTGAAACACTCTTTCTGTAGAATCTACAAGTGGACATTTTGCGGACATTGAGGCTTATGGTGAAAAACGAAATATCTTCCCCTAAAAACTACACGGAAGCATTCTGTGAAACTTCTTTTTGATTTGTGCATTCAACTAAGAGAGTTGAACCTTACTTTCAATTGAGCAGCTTTGAAACATGCTATTTGTGGAATCTGCGAGTGGTCATTTGCAGAACATTGAGGCCTATGGTGAAAAATGAAATATCTTCCCATAAAAACTACACAGAAGAATTCTGTGAAACTTCTTTCTATTCTGTTCATTCATCTCACAAAGTAGAACCTTTCTTTTGACTGAGCAGCTTTGGAACACTCTTTTTGTAGAATATGCAATTGGACATTTCGAGCGCTTTGAGGCCTATCGTGGAAAAATGTATATCTTCAAATAAAAACTACACAGAAGCATTCTGTGAAACTACTCTCTTTTCTGTGCATTCATCTCACTGAGTTGAACCTTTCTTTTTATCGAGCAGTTATGAAACACTCTTTTTGTAGAATCTGCAAGGGGACATTTTGAGAACATTGAGGCCTATGGTGAAAAATGAAATATCTTCCCCTAAAAACTACACAGAAGCATTCTGTGAAACTTCTTTCTGATCTGTGCATTCAACTAACAGAGTTTAACCTTACTTTTGATTGAGCAGTTTTGAAACACTCTATTTGTAGAATCTACAAATGGACATTTGGAGCACTTTGCTCATATCATGGAAAAAGATATATCTTCAAATAAAAACTACACAGAAGCATTCTGTGAAACTACTTTCTGATCTGTGCATTCATGCCACTGAGGTGAACCTTTCTTTTGATTGAGCTCCTTTCAAACCCTCTTTTTGTAGAATCTGCAAGGGGATATTTGGAGATTATTGAGGCACACGGTGTAAAACGAAATATCTTCCCCTTAAAACTACACAGAAGTATTCTGTGAAACTACTTTCTGATCTGTGCATTCATCTAACAGAGTAGAACATTTCTTTTGATTGAATAGTTTTGAAACACTCTTTTTGTAGAATCTGCAAGTGGACATTTGATGATCTTTGAGGCCTATGATGAAAAATGAAATATCTTCAAGTAAAAACTACACAGAATACTTCTGTGAAATTTCTTTCTATTCTCTGCATTCATCTCACAGTGTTGAACCTTTCTTTTGATTGGGTAGTTTTGAAACACTCTTTCTGTATAAACTGCAAGTGCACATTTCGAGCGCTTTGAGACCTATCGTGGAAAAAAGGAATATCTTCAAATAAAAACTACACAGAAGCATTCTGTGCAACTTCTTCCTGATCTGTGCATTCAACTAACAGAGTTGAACCTTACTTTTGATTGAGCAGTTTTGAATCACTCTATTTGTAGAATCTGCAAGTGGACATTTGGAGAACATTGAGGCCTATGGTGAAAAACAAAATATCATCACATAAACACTACAGAGAAGCATTCTGTGAAACTTCTTTCTATTATTCTCATTCATCTTACAAAGTAGTACCTTTCTTTTGACTGAGCAGTTTTGAGACACTCTTTTTGTAGAATGTTCAAGTGAACATTTGGAGTGCTTGGAGGCCTATCGTGGAGAAAGGTATATCTTCATATAAAAACCAAAGAGAAGCATTCTGTGAAACTACTTTCTGATCTGTGCATTCATCTCACTGAGTTGAACCTTTCTTTTGATTGAGCTGTTTTGAAACACTTCTTTTGTAGAATCTGAAAGGGGATATTTGGAGAATATTGAGGCATATTGTGTAAAACGAAATATCTTCCCCTTAAAACTACACAGAAGCATTCTGTGAAACTACTTTCTGATCTGTGCATTCAACTAAATGAGTTGAACCTTACTATCGTTGAGCAGTTTTGCAACACTCTTTTTAAAGGATCTGCAAGTGGACATTTGGAGGACATTGAGGCCTATCGGGGAAAAAAGGTATATCTTCCCATAAAAGCTACACAGAAGCATTCTGTGAAACTACTTTCTGATCTGTGCATTTATCTCACTGAGTTGAACCTTTCTTTTAATTGAGCAGTTTTGAAACACTCTTTTTGCAGAATCTGCAAGGGGATATTTGGAGAACATTGAGGCACACGGTGTAAAACGAAATGTCTTCCCCTTAAAACTACACAGAAGCATTCTATGAAACTTCTTTCTGATCTGTGCATTGAACTAACAGATTTGAACCTTACTTTTCATTGAGCAGTTTTGAATCAATCAATTTGCAGAATCTGCAAATGGACATTTGGAAAACATTTAGGACCACGGTGAAAAACGAAATATCTTCCCATAAAAACTTCATAGAAGCATTCTGTGAAACTTCTTTCTATTCAGTTCATTCATCTCACAAAGTAGAACCTTTCCTTTGACTGAGAAACTTTTAAGCACTCTTTTTGTAGAATCTGCATGTGGACATTTGGAGCACTTTGAGGCCTATCGTGGGAAAAGATATATCTTCAAATAAAAACTACACAGAAGCATTCTGTGAAAATACTTTCTGATCTGTGCATTCATCTCACCGAGTTGAACATTTCTTATGATTGAGCACTTTTGAAACACTCTTTTTGTAGAATCTGCAAGGGGATATTTGGAGAATATTGAGGTACATTGTGTAGAATGAAATATCATCCCCTTAAAACTACACAGAATTATTCTGTGAAACTTCTTTCTGATCAGTGCATTCAACTAATAGAGTTTAACCTTAGTTTTGATTGAGCAGTTTTGAAACACTCTATTAGTAGAGTCTCAAAATGGACATTTGGGGAACGTTGAGGCCTACGGTGAAAAACAAAATATCTTCCAATAAAAACTACAAAGAAGCATTCTGTGAAACTTCTTTCTATTCTCTTCATTCATCTCACAAAGTGGAACCTTTCTTTAGACTGAGCAGTTTTGAAACACTGTTTTTGTATAATCTACAATTGGATATTTGGAGCGCTTTGAGGCCTATTGTGGAAAAAGTTATATCTTGAAATGAAAACTACACAGAAGCATTCTGTGAAACTACCTTTTGATTTGTGCATTCATCTCACTGAGTTGAACCTTTCTTTTGTTTGAGCTCGTTTGAAACACTCTTTTTGTAGAATCTGCAATGGGATATTTGGAGAATATTGAGGCATACGGTGTAAAATGAAATATCTTTCAGTAAAATCTACACGGAAGCATTCTGTGAAACTTCTTTCTGATCTGTGCATTCAACTAATAGAGTTGACCATTACCTTTGATTGAGCCATTTTGAAACACTCTTTTTGTACAATCTGCAAGTGGACATTTGGAGAACCTTGAGGCCTACGGTGAAAAATGAAATATCTTCCCATAAAAACTACACAGAAGCATTCTGTGAAAATTCTTTCTATTCTGTTCATTCATCTGACAAAGTAGAACCTTTCTTTTGATTCAGCAGTTTTGAAACACTCTTTTTGTCGAATCTGCAAGTGGACATTTGGAGCGATATGTGGCCTATCGTGGAAAAAGGTATATATTCAAATAAAAACTACACGGAAGCATTCTCTGAAACTACTTTCTGATCTATGCATTCATCTCACTGAGTTGAATTTTTCTTTTGATTGAGCTCTTTTGTAACACTCTTTTTGTAGAATCTGCAAGGGCATATTTGAAGAATATTGAGGCATACAGTGTAAAACGAAATATCTTTCCCTTAAAACAACACAGAAGCTCTCTGTGAAACTACTTTCTCATCTGCGCATTCATATAACAGAGTAGAACCTTTCTTTTCATTTAGCAGTTTTGAAGCACTCTTTTTGTAGAGTCTGCAAGTGGACACTTGGAGCTCATTGAGGACAACGGTCAAAAATGAAATATCTTCCCATAAAAACTACACAAACGCATTCTATGAAACTTCTTGCTATTCTCTTCATTCATCTCACAAGGTAGAAACTTCGTTTTGACTGAGCAGTTTTAAAACACAATTTTGGATAATCTGCAAGGGGATTTTTTGAGAATATTTGAAGCATACGGTTTAAAACAAAATATCTTCCCCTTAAAACTACACAGAATCATTCTGTGAAACTACTTTCTGATCGGTGCATTCAATTTAACAGAGTAGAACATTTCTTTTGGTTGAGCAGTCTTGAAACACTCTTTTTGTAGAATCTGCAAGTGGATATTTGGAGATCTTTGTGCCCTATGGTGAAAAACGAAATAACTTCAAGTGAAAACTACACAGAATACTTCTGTGAAATTTCTTTCAATTCTGTGCATTCATCTCACAGTGTTGAACCTTTCTTTTTATTGGGTAGTTTTGAAAGACTCTTTCTGTATAAACTGCAATTGGACATTTGGAGCGCTTTGAGGAATATCGTGGAAAAAGGAATATCTTCAAATAAAAACTACACAGAAGCATTCTGTGAAACTTCTTTCTGACCTGTGCATTCAACTAACAGAGTTTATCCTTACTTTAGATTGAACAGTTTTGAAACACTCTTTTTGTAGGATCTGCAAGTGGACATTTGAAGTATATTGAGGCCAATGGTTAAAAAGAAATATCTTCCCATAAAAACTACACGGAAGCATTCTGTGAAACTTCTTTCTGATCTGTGCATTCAACTAACAGAATTTAACCTTAGTTTTGATTAAGCAGTATTGAAACACTCTATTTGTAGAATCTGCAAGGGGACACTTGGAGAACATTGAGGCCTACGGTGAAAAAAGAGATATCTTCCCATAAAAACTACAGGGAAGCATTCTGTGAAACTTCTTTCTGATATGTGCATTCAACTAACAGAGTTTAACCTTAGTTTTGATTGAGCAGTATTGAAACAGTCTATTTGTAGAATCTGCAAGTGGACTTTTGGAGAACATTGAGGCCTTTGGTGAAAAACGAAATATCTTCCCCTAAAAACTACACGGAAGCATTCTGTGAAACTTATTTCTGATCTGTGCATTCAACTAACAGAGTTGAACCTTACTATTGATTGAGCAGTTTTGAAGCACTCTATTTGTAGAATCTGCAAGTGGACATTTCGAGAATATTGAGGCTTACGGTGAAAAACGAAATATCTTCCCATAAAAACTACACAGAAGCATTCTGTGAAACTACTTTCTATTCTGTTCATTCATCTCACAAAGTAGAACCTTTCTTTTGACTGCGCAGTTTTGAAACACTCTTTATGTAGAATCTGCAAGTGGACATTTGGAGTGCTTTGAGGCCCATGGTGGAAAAAGGTATATCTTCCAATACAAACTATACGGAAGCATTCTGTGAAACTACTTTCTGATCTGTGCATTCATCTCACTGAATTGAACCTTTCTTTTGACTGAGCTGTTTTGAAACACTCCTTTGTAGAATCTACAAGGGGATATTTGGAGAATATTGAGGCATACGGTGTTAAACGAAATATCTTCTCCTTAAAACCACGCAGAAGCCTTCTGTGAAACTAATTTCTTATCTGTACTTTCATCTAACAGAGTAGAACGTTTCTTTTGATTGAGAAGATTTGAAACACTCTTTTTCTAGAATCTGCATGTGGGAAATTGGACATCTTTAGGTCTATGGTGAAAAACGAAATATCTACAACTGAAAACCACACAGAATACTTCTGTAAAATTTCTTTCTATTCTCTACATTCATCTTACAGTTTTGAACCTTTCTTTTGATTGGGTAATTTTAAACACTCTTTCTGTATAAACTGCAAGTGGACATTTGGAGCACATTGAGGGCCATCATGGAAAAAGGAATATCTTCAAATGAAAACTACACAGAAGCATTCTGTGAAACATCTTTCTGATCTGGGCATTCAACAAACTGATTTGAACCTTACTTATGATTGAGTAGTTTTGAAACACTCTTTTTGCAGAAACTGCTAGTGGACATTTGGAGAAAATTGAAGCCTGTGGTGAAAAAAGAAATATCTTCCCATAAAAATTACACGGAAGCATTCTCTGAAACTTCTCTCTTATCTGTGCATTCAACTAACAGATTTTAACCTTATTTTTTTTAGCAGTTTTGAAACACTCTGTTTGTAGAATCTGCAACTGGACATTTGGAGAACATTGAGCCCGATGGTGATAAACTAAATATCTTTCCATAAATCTACACGGAACCATTCTGTGAAACTTCCTCATGATCTGTGCATTCAACTAACAGAGTTTAAACTTAGTTTTGATTGAGCAGTTTTGAAAAACTCTATTTGTAGAATCTGCAAGTGGACATTTGGAGAACATTGAGGCCTATGGTGAAAAATGAAATATCTTCCCCTAAAAACTACACGGAAGCATTCTGTGAAACTTCTTTCTGATCTGTGCATTCAGCTAACAGAGTTGAACCTTAGTTTTCATTGAGCAGTTTTGAAATGCTCTATTTGTAGAATCTGCAAGGGGACATTTGGAAAACATTGAGGCCTATGGTGAAAAACAAAATATCTTCCTATAAAAACTACACAGAAGCATTCTGTGAAACTCCTTTCTATTCTGTTCATTCATCTCACAAAGTAGAATCTTTCTTTTGAGTGAGCAGTTTTGAAACACACTTTTTATTGAATCTGCAAGTGGACATTTGGAGTGCTTTGAGGACTATCGTGGAAAAAGTTATATCTTCAAATAAAAACTACACAGAAGCATTCTTTGAAACTTCTTTCTGATCTGTGCATTCAATTAACAGAGTTGAACCTTACTTTTGATTGAGCAGTTTTGAAACACTCTTTTTGTGGAATCTGCAAGTGAACATTTGGAGCGCATTGAGGCCTATCGTGGAAAAAGTTATATCTTCAAATAAAAACTACACAGAAGCATTCTGTGAAACTACTTTCTGATCTGTGCATTCATCTCATTGAATTGAACCTTTATTTTTTATTGAGCTGTTTTGAAACATTCTTTTTGTAGAATCTGCAGGGGATATTTGGAGAATATTGAGGCATACGGTGTAAAACGAAATATCTTCCCCTTAAAACTATGCAGAAGCATTCTGTGAAACTACTTTCTGCTCTGTGATTTCATCTAACAAAGTAGAGCCTTTCTTTTTATTGAGAAGTTTTGAAACCCTCTTTTTGTAGAATCTGAAAGTGGACATTTGAATATCTTTGAGGCCTAAGGTGAAAAATGAAATGTCTTCAAGTAAAAACTACACAGAATACTTCTCTGAAATGTCTTTCTATTCTCTGCATTCATCTCACACTACGAACCTTTCTTTTTATTGGGTAGTTTAGAAACACTCTTTCTGTATAAACTGCAAGTGTACATTTGGAGCGCTTTGAGGCCAATCGTGGTAAAAGGAATATCTTCAAATTAAAACTACACAGAAGCATTCTGTGAAACTTCTTTCTGATCTGTGCATTCAAATAATAGAGTTGAACCTTACTTTTGATTGAGCAGTTTTGAAACAGTCTTTTTGTAGAATCTGCCAGTGGACATTTGGAGAACATTGAGGCCTGTGGTGAAAAAAGCAATATCTTCCCATAAAAACTACATGGAAGAATTATGTGAAACTTCTTTCTGATCTGTGGATTCGACTAACAAAGTTGAACCTTAGTTTTGATTGAGCAGTTGTAAAACACTCTATTTGTACAATCTGCAAGTGGACATTTGGAAAACTTTGAGGCCTACAGTGAAAAACGAAATATCTTCCCCTAAAAACTACATGGAAGCATTCTGTGAAACTTCTTTCATATCTGTGCATTCAACTAACAGATTTGAACCGTACTTTTGATTGACCAGTTTTGAAACACTTTTTTTGTAGAATCTGCAAGTGGTCATTTGGAGAACATTGAGGCCTATAGTGAAAAACGAAATATCTTCCCATAAAAACTACACAGAAGCATTCTGTGAAACATCTTTCTATTCTGTTCAGTCATCTCACACCGTAAAACCTTTCTTTTGAATGAGCAGTTCTGAAACACTCTTTTTGTAGAATCTGCAAGTGGACATTTGGAGCGCTTTGAGGCTTATCATGGAAAAGTATATCTTCAAATAATAACTACACAGATTCCTTCTGTGAAACTACTTTCTGATGTTTTCATTCATCTCACTGAGTTGAACCTTTCTTTTGATTGAGCTGTTTTGAAACACTCTTTTTTAGAATCTGCAAGGGGATATTTGGAGAATATTGAGGCATACAGTGTAAAACAAAATATCTTCCCCTTAAAACTTCACAGAAGCATTCTGTGAAACTACTTTCTGATCTGTGCATTTATCTAACAGAGTCGAACATTTCTTTTGAGTGAGAAGTTTTGAAACACTCTGTTTGTAGATTCTGCAAGTGGACATTAGGAGATCTTTGAGGCCTATGGTGAAAAACGAAATATCTTCAAAGTAAAAACTACACAGAATACTTCTGTGAAATTTCTTTCTATTCTCTGCTTTCATCTCACACTGTTGAACATTTCCTTTGATTGGGTAGGTTTGAGACCCTCTTTCTCTATAAACTGCAAGTGGACAATTGGAGCACTTTGAGGCGTATCGTGGAAAAAGGAAAATCTTTGCATAAAAACTACACAGAAGCATTCTGTGAAACTTCTTTCTCATCTGCACATGCAACTATCAGAGTTGAACCTTACTTTTGATTGAGCAGTTTTGAAACACTGTTTTTGTGGAATCTGCAAGTGGACATCTGGAGAACATTGAGGCCCATGGTGAAAATAGATATATCTTCCCATAAAAGCTACACGGAAGCATTCTGTGAAACTTCTTTCTGATCTGTGCATTCAACTAACAGACTTTAACCTTAGTTGTGATTGAGCAGTTTTGAAACAGTCAAATTGTAGAATCTGCAAGTGGACATTTGGAGAACATTGAGGCCTACGTTGAAAAATGAAATGTCTTCCGATAAAACTACACAGAAGCATTCTGTGAAACTACTTTCTATTCTGTTCATTCATGTCACAAAGTAGAACTTTTCTTTTGACTGAGCAGTTTTGAAACACTCTGTATAAACTGCAAGTGGACATTTGGAGTGCTTTGAGGCTTATCGTGGAAAAAGGAATATCTTCAAATAAAAACTACACAGAATTAATCTGTGAATCTACTTTATGAACTGTGCATTCATCTCAGAGAGTGGAACATTTCTTTTGATAGTACAGCTTTGAAACAGGCTTTTTGTAGAAACTGCAATTGGACATTTCTAGAGCATTGAGGCATAGGGTGACAAAAGGAAATATCTTCCCATAAAAACTACACAGAAGCATTCTGTTAAACTACTTTCTGATCTGTGCATTCATCTAACAGAGTTGAACCTTTCTGTTGTTTGATCTGTTTTGAAACACACTTTTTGTAGAATCTTCAAGGAACATTTGCAGAACATTGTGGCACATAGTAAAAAATGAAATATCTTCAACTAAAAATTACACAGAACACTTCTGTGAAACTTCGTTCTATTCTGTGCATTCATCTCACAGAGTTGAACTTTCTTTTGATTGAGCAGTTTTGAAACACTATTTTTGAAGAATCTGCATGTGGACATTTGGAGAACATTGAGGCCTAAGGTGAAAAACAAAATATCTACCCATACAATCTACAAAGATGCATTCTGTGAAACATTTCTCTGTTCTGTGTATTCATCTAACAGAGTTGAAACTTTCTTGTGATTGAGCTGTTTTGAAAAACTCTTTTGGTAGAATCTGCAAGTGAGCTTTGGAGAACATTGAGGCCTACAGTGAAAAACGAAATATCTTCCCATAAAAACTACACAGAAGCATACTGTGAAACTTCTTTCTATTCTGTGCATTCATCTCACAGAGTAGAATCTCTCTTTTGATTGAGTAGTTTTGAAACACTCTTTTTGTAGAATCAGCAATTGGACATTTGGAGTGCTTTGAGGCCTATCGTGGAAAAAGGAATATCTTCAAATAAACACTACACAGAAGCATTCTTTGAAACTTCTTTCTGATTTGTGCATTCTTCTAACAGATTTGAACATTTCTTTTGATTGAGCTGTTTTGAAACACACTTTTTGTAGAATCTGCAAGTGGACATTTGGAGAACATTGAGGCATACGGTGAAAAACGAAATATCTTCCCATAAAAACTACATGGAAGCATTCTGTGAAACTTCTTTCTATTCTGTGCCTTCATCTCACAGTGTTGAACTTTTCTTTCGATTGAGCAGTTTGGAAAAACTCTTTTTGTAGAATCTGCAATTGGACATTTGGAGAGCTTTGAGGCCTATGGTGAAAAACGAAATAGCTTCAAGTAAGAACTACACAGAATACTTCTGTGAAACTTCGTTCTATTCTGAGCATGCATCTCACAGTGTTGAAACTTTCTTTTGATTGAGCAGTTTTGAAACACTCTTTTTGTAGAATCTGCAAGCAGACATTTGGAGAACCTTGAGGCCTATTGTGAAAAACGAAATATCTTCCTTAAAAACTACACAGAAGCATTCTGGGAAACTTCTCTCTGATCTATGCATTCCTCAAACAGAGTTGAATCTTTCATTTGATTGAGCTGTTTTGCAACACTCTTTTTGTAGAATCTGCAATTAGACATTTGGAGAACATTGAAGCCTACGGTGAAAAACAAAATATCTTAACATATAAACTACACAGAAGAATTCTGTTAAACTTCTTTTGGATCTGTGAACTCATGTAACAAAGTTGAACCTTCTTTTAATTGAGCTGTTTTGAAACACACTTTTTGTAGACTCTGCAATTGGACATTTGGCGAACATTGAGAAAGACGGTGAGAAATGAAATATCTTCCCGTAAATACTACACAGAAGAATTCTGTGAAACTTCTTTGTATTCTGTTCGTTGAACTCAGAGAATAGAACCTTTCTTTTGATTGAGTAGTTTTGAAACTCTCTTTTTGTGGAATCTGCAAGTGGACTTTTGGAGGACATGGAGGCCTATATGAAAAATGAAATATCTTCGAGTAAAACTACCCAGAAGCATTCTGTGAAAATATACTCTGTTCTGTGGATTCACCTAACAGAGTTGAAACTTTCTTTTGACTGAGCTGTTTTGAAACACTCTTTTTGAAGAATCTGCAAGTGTACATTTGCAGCGATTTGAGGCCTATCGTGGAAAATGGAACATCTTCAATAAAAGCTACATAAAAACATTCAGTGAAATTTCTTTCACACCTGTGCATTCATCTAACTGAGTTGAATCTTTCTTTTGATTGATCTGTTTTGAAACACACTTTTTGTAGGATCTGCTAGTGGACAATTGGAGAATATTGATGCCTGTGGTGAAAAACTAATTATCTTCCATAAAAACCACACAAAAGAATTCTGCAAAACATCCTTCTGGTCTGTGCATTCATCAAACAGAGTTGAACCTTTCTTTTGATTGAGCTGTTTTGAAACATTCTTTTTGAAGGATCTGCAAGTGGACATTTGGAGAAGTAGGAGGCCTATCGTGAAAAAAGAAATATCATCAAGTAAAAACTACACAGAATAATTCTGTGAAACTTCGTTCTTTTCTGTGCCTTCCTCTCACAGAGTTGAAAGTTTCTCTTGATTGAGCAGTTTTGAAACACTCTTTTTACAGATTCTGCAAGTGGACATTTTGAGAACATTGAGTCCTATGGTGAAAAATGAAATATCTTCCCATAAAAACAACAGAGAAGCATTCTGTGAAACTTCTTTCTGATCTGTGCATTCATCTAGCAGAGTTGAACATTTCTTTTAATTGAGCTGTATTGAAACACACTTTTTGTAGTATCCGCAAGTGGACATTTGGAGAACATTGAGGCCTATGGTGAAAAACGAAATATTTTCCCATAAAAACTACTCAGAAGCGTTCTATGAAACTTCTTTCCATTCTGTGAATTCATCTCACAGAGTTGAAATTTTCCTTTGATTGAGCAGTTTGTAACCCTCTTTTTGTAGAATCTGCAAGTGGACAACTTGAGAACATTGAGGCCTACAGTGAAAAACCAAATATCTTCCCATAAAAACTACAGAGAAGCATTCGGAGAAAATTCTTCCTATTCTGTGCATTCATCTCACAGAGTAGAACTTTCTTTTGATTGAGAAGTTTTGAAACACTCTTTTTGTAGAATCTACAAGTGGACATTTTGAGAATATTAAGGCCTAAGGTGAAAAATAAATTACCTTACAATAAAAACTACAGAGAAGCATTGTGTATAACTTCTTTCTATTCTGTGCATTCATCTCCCAGAGTAGAAACTTTTGTTGATTGAGCAGTTTTCAAACACACTTTTTGTAGAATATTCAAGGGGACATTTGGGGAGCTATGTGGCCTATGGTGAAAAATGAAATATCTTCCCATAAAAACTACACAGAAGCATTCTGTGAATCTTTTCTCTGTTCTGTGCATTCATCTAACAGAGTTGAACCTTTCTTTTCATTGAGCTGGTCTGAAACACACTTTTTGTAGAATCGGCAAGTGGACATTTGGAGAATATTAAGGCCTAAGGTGAAAAACGAAATACCTTCACATAGGAACTACACTGAAGCATTCTGTGAAAATTCTTTCTATTCTGTGCATTCATCTAACAGAGTTGGACCTTTCTTTTGATTGAGCTGTTCTGAAACACACTTTTTGTAGCATCTGCAAGAGGACATTTTGAGAATATTGAGGCCTAAGGTGAAAAACGAAATATCTTCCCATAAAAACTACACAGAAGCATTCTGTGAAACTTCTTTCTTTTCTGTGCATTCAAGCCACAGTTTGAACTTTTCTTTTGATTGAGCAGTTTTGAAACACACTTTTTGTAGAATCTGCAAATGGACATTTTGAGAACATTGAGGCCTATAGGGAAAAGCAAAATATCTTCAAATAAAAACTACACAGAAGCATTCTGTGAAACTTCTTTCTGATCTGTGTTTTCATCTAACAGAGTTGAACCTTTCTTTTGATTGAGCTGTTTTAAAACCCTCTTTTTTAAGAATCTGCAAGTGGACATTTGGAGAATGTTGTGGCCTATGGTGAAAAACGAAATATCTTCCATAAAAACTACAAAGAAGCATTCTGTGAAACTTCTTTCTATTCTGTGCATTCATCTCACCGAGTAGAATCTTTCTTTTGATTGGGCAGTTTTGAAACACTCTTTTTGTAGAATCTGCATGTGGACATTTGGAGTGCTTTCAGGCCTATCGTGGAAAAAGTAATATCTTCAAATAAAAACTACATAGAAGCATTCTCTGAAACTTCTTTCTTATCTGTGCATTCATCTAACTGATTGGAACTTTCTTTTGATAGATCTGTTTTGAAAAACTCTTTTTGTAAAATCTGCAAGTGGACATTTGCAGATCATTGTGGCCTGTCGTGAAAAATGAAATATCTTCCCATAAAAACTACACAGAAGCATTCTGTGAAAATTCTTTATATTCTGTGCATTCATTGCATGGAGGTGAACCTTCCTTTTGATTAAGCAGTTTTGAAAGACTCTTTTTGTAGAATCTGCAAGTGGACATTTGGAGAACATGGAGGCCTAAGGTGAAAAACGAAGTATCTTCCCATAAGACCTACGCAGAAGCATTCTGTGAAACTTCTTTCAGATCTGTGCATTCATCTAACAGAGGTGAACATTTCTTTTGATTTAGCTGTTTTGAAACACTATTTTTTTAGAATCTGCAAGTGCAAATTTGGAGAACATTGAGGCCTATGGTGAAAAACGATGTATCTTCCCATAAAAACTACACAGAAGCATTCTGTGAAACTTCTTTCTGATCTGTGCATTTACCTGACAGAGTTGAACCTTTATTTTGATTGAGCTGTTCTGTAACACCCTTTGTGTAGAATCTGAAAGTGGACATTTGGAAAACCTTTAGGCCTATAGTGAAAAATGAAATATCTTCCCATAAAAACTACACAGAAGCATTCTGTGAAACTTTTCTCTGTTCTGTGCATTCATCTAACAGAGTTGAACCTTTCTTTTCATTGAGCTATTTTGAAACACTCGTTTTGTAGAATCTGCAAGTGGACATTTGGAGAACATAGATGCCTACAGTGAATAATGAAATATCGTCCCATAAAAATTACACAGAAGCATTCTGTGAAACTTCTTTCTATTGTGTGCATTCATCTCACAGAGCAGAAACTTTTGATGAGCAGTTTTGAAACACTCTTTCTGTAGAATCTGCATGTTGACATTTGAGAGCTTTCAGGCCTATGGGGAAAAACGAAATGTCTTCAAGTAAAAACTACAGAGAATACTTCTGTGAAAATTCTTTGTATTCTCTACATTCATCTCACAGAGTTGAAACTTTCTTTTGATTGAACAGTTTTGAAACACTCTTTTTGTGTAAACTGCAAGTGGACATTTGGAGAACATTGAGGCCTATCGTGGAAAAAGGAATATCTTCAAATAAAAACTACACAGAAGAAATCTGTGAAACTTCTTTCTATTCTGTGCATTCATCTCACTGAAGAGAACCTTTCTTTTGACTGAGCAGTTTTGAAACACTCTTTTTGTAGAATCTGCAAGTGGACATTTGGAGTGATTTGTGGCCTATGGTGAAAAACAAAATATTTTCAAGTTAAAACTACACAGAATATTTCTGGAAAAATTTTTCCAATTCGCTGCATTCAACTCAAAGAGTTGAACATTTGTTTTGATTCAGCAGTTTGGAAACACAGTTTTCATAAAATCTGCAAGTGGCATTTGGAGTGCTTTGAGGCCTATCGTGGAAAAAGAAATATCTTCAAATAAAAACTACACAGAAGCAATCTGTGACACTTCTTTATGAGCTGTGCATTCATCTCAGAGAGGGGAATCTTTCTTTTGATTTTGCAGCTTTGAAACATACTTTTTGTAGAATCTGCAATTCGACATTTTGAGAGCATTGAGGCCTATGGTGAAAAAAGAAATATTTTCCCATAAAAACTACACGGAAGCATTCTGTGAAACTTCTTTCTATTCTGTGCATTCATTGAATAATTTGAAACTTTCTTTTGATTAAGCTGTTTTGAAACACTCTTTATGTAGAATCTGCAAGTGGACATTGAGAGAACATTGAGGCCTACAGTGAAAAATGAAATATCTTCACATAAAAACTACACAGAAGCTTTCTGAGAAACTTCGTTATATTCTGTGCATTCATCTCACTGAGTAGAAAATTTCTTTTGATTAAGCAGTTTTGAGACACTCTTTTTGTGGAATCTGCAAGTGGACATTTGGAGAGCTATGAGGCCTATGATGAAAAACGAAATATTTCAAGTAAAAACTACACAGAATATTTCTGTGAAAATTCTTTCCAATCTCTCATTCATCTCAGAGTTGAACCTTTCTTTTGATTCAGCTGTTTTGAAACAGTCTTTTTTTATAGTCTGCAAGTGTACATTTGGAGCATTTTGAGGCCTATCGTGGAAAAAGTAATATCTACAAATAAAACTACACAGAAGTAATCTGTGAGCCTTCTTTATTAACTGTGCTTTCATCTCAGAGAGTGGAAAATTTCTTTTGGTTTTTCAGCATTGAAACATACTTTTTGTAGAATCTGCAATTTGACAGTTGGAGAGCATTGAGGCCTAAGGTGAAAAAAGAAATATCTTCCCATTAAAACTACACAGAAGCATTCTGTGAAACTTTTTCTGATCTGTGCATTCATCTAACGAAGTTGAATTTTACCTTTGATTAAGCAGTTTTGAAACACTCTTTTTATAGAATCTGCAAGTGGACATTTGGAGAACATTGACTCCTATATTGAAAAACGAAATATCTTCCAATAAAAACTACACAGAAGCATTCTGTGAAACATTTCTCTGTTCTGTGCATTCATCTAACAGAGTTGAAACTTTCTTTTGATTGAGGAGTTCTGAAACACTCTTTCTGTAGAAACTGCAAGTGGACATTTGGAGAAAGTTGAGGCCAACTTTGAAAATCGAAATATCTTCCCATAAAAACTACATAGAAGTATTCTGTGAAACTTCTTTCTTTCTGTGCATTCATCTCACAGGGTTGAAACTTTCTTTTGATTGGGCAGTTTTGAAACACTCTTTTTGTAGAATCTGCATGAGTAAATTTTGAGAACATTTAGGCCTATACTGAAAAATGAAATATCTTCAAGTAAAAACCACACAGAAGCATTCTGTGAAACTTTTCTGTGTTCTGTGCATTCATCTAACAGAGTTGAACCTTTCTTTTGATTGAGCTGTTTTGAAACAATCTTTTTGTAGAATCTGCCTATGGAGATTTGGAGAATATTGAGGCCTACGGTGAAAAACGAAATATCTTCCCATAAAAACTACACAGAAGAATTCTGTGAAACTTCTTTCTATTCTGTGCTTTCATCTCACAGAGTAGAACGTTTCTTTTGATTGAGCACTTTTGAAAAACTCTTTTTAAAGAATCTGCAAGTGGACATTGGAGCCTTGCAGGCCTATGGTGGAAAAGGGAATATCTACAATAAAAACTACACAGAAGGATTCAGTGAAACTTCTTCTGATCTGTGCATTCATCTAAGATAGTAGAACCTTTCTTTTGATTGAACTGTTTTGAAACACTCTTTTTGAAGATTCCGGAAGTGCACATTTGGAGAACATTGAGGCTTACTGTGAAAAACAAAATATCTTCCCATGAGAACTACACAAAAGCATTCTTTGAAATTTTTTTCTATTCTGTGCATTCATCTCACAGAGTAGAAACTTTCTTTTGATTGAGCAGTTTTGAAAAACTCTTTTGGTAGAATCTGCAAGTGGACATTTGGAGAGCTTTGAGGCCTATCATGAAAACCGGAATACCTTCAATTAAAAACTACACAGAGGCATTCTGTGAAACGCCTTTCTGATCTATGCATTCATCTTACAGAGTGGAATCTTTCTTTTGATTGAGCAGGTTAGAACCGCTCTTTTTGTAGAATCTGCAAGAGGACATTTGGAGATCATTGAAGACTAAAGTGAAAAAAGAAATATCTTCAAATAAAAACTACACAGAAAGATTCTGTGAAACTCCTTTCTGATCTGTGCCTTCATGTCAAAGAGTTTAACCTTTCTTTTGATTGAGCTGTTTGAAACACTCTTTTTGTAGAATCTGCAAGTGGACATTTTGGGACCATTGAGGCCGGCAGTGAAAAGCGAAATACCTTCCCTTAAAAACTACACAGAAGCATTCTGTGAAACTTCTTTCTATTCTTTGCATTCATCTCACAGAGTTGAACCTTTCTTTTGCTTGAGCAGTTTTGACACACTCTTTTTGTAGAATCTGCAAGAGGACATTTGGAGTGCTTTGAAGACTATCATAAAAGAAGGAATATCTTCAAATAAAAACTGCACAGAATCATTCTGTCAAATTTCTTTCTGATCTGTGCATTCATCTAACAGAGTTGTACCTTTCTGTTGAGTTAGCTGTTTTGAAACACTCTTTTTGTAGAAACTGCAACTGGACATTTGGAGAATATTGTGGCCTACGGTGAAAAAAGAAATATCTTCCCATAACAACTACACAGAAGCATTCTGTGAAATGTTTCTCTGTTGTGTGCATTCCTCTAACAGAGTTGAAACTTTCTCTTGATTGTGGTGTTTTGAAACACTCTTTTTGTAGAATCTGCAAGTAGACATTTGAGAACATTGAGGCCTATGGTGAAAAACGACATATCTCTCCATAAATACTACACAGAAGCATTATGTGAAACTTCTTTCTATTCGGTGTATTCATTTCAAAGGTTTGAAAGTTTCTTTTGATTGAGCAGTTTTGAAAAACTCTTTTTGTTGAATCTGCATGTGCATATTTGGAGTACATTGAGGCTCCAGCGAAAAAGGAAATACCTTCTTATAAAAACTGCACAGAAGCATTCTGTGAAACTTCTTTCTATTCAGTGCACTGATGTCACAGAGTAGAACTTTTCTTTTCATTGAGCAGATTTGAAACACTCTTTTGGTAGAACTTACAAGTGGACATTTGGAGAGCTTTGAGGCCTGTGGTGAATAAAAAAAATAACTTTTCATAAAAGCTACACAGAAGCATTCAGTGAAGCTTCCTCCATTTTGTGCATTCATGCCACAGATTTGAAACTTTCTTTTGATTGAGCAGTTTTGAAACAATCTTTTTGTAGAATCTGAAATTGGACATTTGGAGAACATTGAGGGCCTATAGTGAAAAACAAAATATCTTCTCATGAAAACTACACAGAGGCATTCTGTGACACTTCTTCCTGAACTGTGCTTTCATCTAACAAGTTTAACCTTTCTTTTGATTGAGCTGTTTTGAAACACACTTTTTGTAGCATCTGCAAGTGGACATTTGGAGAACATTGAGGCTATGGTGAGAATTGATATATTTTCCCATAAAAACTACACAGAAGCATTGTGTGAAACCTCTTTCTATTCTGTGCATTCATCTCACAGAGCTGAACCTTTCTTTTGATTGAGCAGTTTTGAACACTCTTTTTGTAGATCTCAGGTGTACATTTGGAGCGCTTTGAGGCTTACGTGAAAAAGATTATCTTCAAATAAAAATTACACAGAGTCATTCTGTGAAATTTTTTCTCATATTACATTATCTAACAGGTGACCTTGCATTTTCATTGTCTGTTTTGAACACACTTTTTGTAGAATCTGCAAGTGGAGATTTGGAGAACATGGAGGCCTGCGTGAAAAATAAATATCTTCCCATAAAAACTGCACAGAAGCATCTGTGAACTTCTTTCTATTCTTTGATTCATCTACATAGTGAACCTTTGTTTTGATTGAGCAGTTAGAAACAGTCTTTTTTGGAATTGTCAAGTGGATATTTGGAAGCTTTGAGGCCTATGGTGAATAACGAAATATTCTCATGAAAATTACACAGAAACATTCAGTGAAACTTCATAATACTCTGTGCATTCATATAACAGAGTTGAAACTTCTTTTGATTGGGCAGTTTTGAAACACTCTTTTTGTAGAATCTACAAGTGAACAATTGGAGAACATAGAGGCCTATTGTGAAAAACGAAATATTTTACCATAAACACTACACAGAAGCATTCTGTGAAACTACTTTCTGATCTGTGCATTAATCCAACTGGGTTGAATATTTCTTTTGATTGATCTGCTTTGAAACACTCTTTTTGTAGAATCTGTAAGTGGACATTTGGAGAATATGAGGCCTATGGTGAAAAACGAATTATCTTACTATAAAAACTACACTGAAGCATTCTGTGAAACTTTTCTCTTTTCTGTGCGTTTATCTCACAGTGTTGAAGCTTTCTTTGGATGGAGCAGTTATGATGACACTCTTTTTGTAGAATCTGCAGGTGCACATTTGGTGAACATAGAGGCCCATAGTGAAAAAAGGAATATCCTCAAGTAAAAACTACACAGAAGCATTCTGTGAAACTTCTTTCTGATCTGTGCATTCATCTAAGAGAATTGAACATTTATTTTGATTGAGCAGTTTTGAAATACTCTTTTTGTAGAATCTGCAAGTGGACACATGGAGAACACTGTCGCCTATGGTGAAAAATGAAATATCTCCCCATAAAAACTACACAGAAGAATTCTGTGAAAGTTCTATTCCGTGCATTCACGTCACAGAGAAGAACTTTTTCTTTTGATTTAGTAGTTTTGAAACACTCTTTTTGTAGAATCTGCAAGTGGACATTTGCAGTGCTTTGTGGCCTATTTGGAAAAAGGAATATCTTCAAATAAAAACTACACAACAGAAACATTCTGTGAAACTCATTTCTGATCTGTGCATTCATCCAACATTGTTGAACATTTCTTTTGATTGATCTGTTTTGAAACACACTTTTTGTAGAATCTGCAAGTGGACCCTTTGGAGAACATTGAGGTCCATAGTGAAAAACGAAATATCTTCCCTTAAAACTACACAGCAGCATTCTGTGAAAATTTACTCTGTTCTGTGCATTCATTTAACGGAGTTGAACCTTTCTTTTGATTGAGCAGTTTGGAAACTCTCTTTTTGTAGA